>NW_028261394.1:6684775-6941846 GCF_051295495.1 Thamnophis sirtalis
TTAAGTTCCCAATATAAAATTACTAAACATTCTGTAAGAAATGTACAAATAAATCAATAGGGTGGGAAAGAGAGAGGGAGGGAGAGAGAAAGAGAGTGACATGAGAGAGAGAGAGAGAGAGGGATGGAGGGAGAGAGACATGAGGGAGAGTGAGAGAGAGAGAGGGAGGACAGAGATGGAGAGAAACACACACACACACACATACACACACAGACAGACAGAGAGAGAGAGAAAACGCACTTAGGTAGGAACATTGCAAAAGATTATATTTTTTTATACTGAGAGTAGAATATTAAAGCAAAAGGGTTTTTTTATAAGAACTTTATAGGAATATTAATGCAAAGTTATGATCACAAGCCAACTCTTGAGTCTGTTACTTGGATCAATCCATTCCCGGCGTTTATAAGTATTGCCAGTAAGTCAGTAAATCGCTTTTTGACGGAGTTTGTTTTTTTCAAGGGCAATCACCTCTAAATCACGGCGCTTAAGAGCTTAGGTCTTGGATGCCTGAAAGAGAAGGCAGATCTCACCCACTCAGCAGTTTCTCAAAGCAGAGCCAGCTCATCCGAGACAGCCCTTGGGCAAGATCTGAATCTCTCCGCTTGCAGCACAGGAAAAAAAAATAGGGATATAAAGGCTTGAATCACAAGGGGGGGGAAGAATCCCCCAACACTCAAACTCCTTATTTGATGCGAAATTGATTTGTTAGTCAAAATGCTTTCTTTAAAATCAAACGCTCTCTTTATTTCAGGGCTAACACTCAAGTGTCATTTCACCCGTTTAGCGTGATTGATTTAATCCTGCTTTGCATGTTCTATAGAAAGTCTAGACCAGCGTTTCCTCAACCTTGGCCGCTTGAAGATGTCTGGACTTCAACTCCCAGAATTCCCCAGCCAGAAGTCTGGACATCTTTAAGCGGCCAAGGTTGAGGAGGCTGGGGAATTCTGGGAGTTGAAGTCTGGACATCTTCAAGCGGCCAAGGTTGAGAAACACTGGTCTAGAAAGTTCCCGTGAGCCTTTTGTACAATTTTAATAAATTGTTTATATGTGGTTTCTATGCATTCAATGCAGACGTACGTAGGATTTTCAAAAGGGTTACATATTTTAATGTCCTTGACTTACAACAGCCCGTTTAGTGATCCTTGCAACATCCCCCTTGACCCGTGGCCAAGATCCAGAAACTTGCCAACTGGCATGTCCTCACTGCAGTGATCCCCTTTTGCGACCTTCTCGACAAGCAGAGTCAATGGGGAAGCCGGATTCACTTAACAATTGTGTGACTAATTTAACAACTCCAGTGTTTCACTCAACAGCGGTGGCAAGAAAAATGGGGCAAAATTCACTTAACCAACATCTCGCTTAGCCGACAGAAATTTGGGGCACAGTTGTGGTCGTAAGCTGAGGATTACCTGGATAGGATCCTCTGCTTGGGCAGTGGGATGGACTGAAGACCTCCAAGGTCCCCTCTGCCTCTGTTATTGCGTTACGGGTGTTTTAAAATAGATATCTATTTTAAAACACCTGTAACGCAATAACAGAGGCAGAGGGGACCTTGGAGGTCTTCTAGTATATATATGTAGGTCTTTGGTTATTCAGGTTTCTTCCCGCGTAAAATTGGAGGTGTCTTGGTGACGTTTCGACGAAGTCTCATTCGTCATCTTCAGGCTTGTTTGCTCGGCTTCGTGCTTCCAGGAGCAATGTGAGATCTCGGCTTTGCTCCTGGAAGCACGAAGCCGAGCAAACCTGAAGATGACGAATGAAACTTTGTCGAAATGTCGCCAAGACACCTCCAATTTTATGCGGGAGAAAACCCGAATAACCAAAAACCTACATACTAACACACGCAAAAACCTCAGAAAACAAATATATGTATGTATGTATGTATGTATGTATGTATGTATGTATGTATTCAGGAAGACTGGCCATTCTCTATCTGAAAGTAATTATCAGTTTGTATCAAGGTCGACTCAGCCTTCCATTCTTCCAAGGTCGGTAAAATAAGGACCCAGATTGTTGGGGGCCAATATGCTGACATTTGTAAACCGCTTAGAGAGAGCTGTAAAAGCACTGTAATGCGGTATATAAGTCTAAGTGCTATTGCTATTCCTTCCTTCCTTCCTTCCTTCCTTCCTTCCTTCCTTCCTTCCTTCCTTCCTTCCTTCCTTCCTTCCTTCCTTCCTTCCTTCCTTCCCTCCCTCCCTCCCTCCCTCCCTCCCTCCCTTCCACAATGGTTAGAATGCAGTAATGCAGGCTGATTCTGCCCACAGTCTGGAGTTCGATCCTGACTGGCTCATGGTTGACTCAGCCTTCCGTCCTTCCGAGGTGGGTAAAATGAGGACCCAGATTGTTGGGGGCAAGAGGCTGACTCTGTAAACTGCTTAGAGGGAGCTGTAAAAGCACTATAAAGCGGTATGTATGTCTAAAAGCTACTGGTGATTAGGTGTGGTGGGGCAGTGGTTAGAATGCAGTATTGCAGGCTAACTCTGCCCACTGCCAGCAATTTGACTCAAGGTTGACTCAGCCTTCCATCCTTCCAAGGTCGGTAAAACCCAGATTTGGGGGGGGGGGGGGGATATGCTGACTCTGTAAACCGCTTAGAGAGGGCTGTAAATCACTGTGTGATGAGTATATGAGAGCTGTTGCTATTTGCTATTGTATGTTACCGAGAAGCAAAATAACATCATAGAGCAGGTATTTTCCCAACCTTGCTCTGCCAGGTAAATTCATTGTTCATTTCCTGAACGTATCCACATCCGTGTGCAAGCAGACAGCAAAGGCAGAACATTAAGTCCCCGATTATGACATGTTAATCTTTGCAAACAGGGAGCCGCCGGGCGAGTTGCGTTGCTGTTAGCAGCCCAATTCTGCAAAGCACTCGTACTGTGACCGTAATCACCGGCTCTTCAAACCCACGCACTTTCCACGAGCTTTACTCTCCCTGGGACTGGGGCTTCGGTTAAGCTTCTCCGAATGAGCAAAGGAGGGTTTCCTCATTGCTGCATTCTGCCTAGGGATCGGTATGCCGGAATTGAAAGAAGTAAATGACTTCACCTCTAAGCTTTCCCGTAGTTAACTGATGTGTAAGTCCCATTTAAATAGGTAGGACCTATCCATGCATAACCGTGGGTGGGGCCACACCTAGTAGGTTTCCTGTTTCCATTTGCAAGTTGAGGGGTTGAGCTAGTCCTATTTTAAGGGATCGAAGAGCTAAGGCAAAATCACATACAGATAGTCCTTGAGTTCGATTAACATATCTCTTGTGAGTAAGAATAGAATAGAATAGAATAGATCAGTGTTTTTCAACCTTTTTTGTGCAAAGGCACACTTTTTTCATGAAAAAAATCACGAGGCACACCACCATTAGAAAATGTTAAAAATTTTTAACTCTGTGCCTATATTGACTATATATAAAGTAATTTTCCCACGGCACACCTTACACTATGTCACGGCACACTAGTGTGCCGCGGCACAGTGGTTGAAAAACACTGGAATAGATGATAGTAAGAATATATAGCACATTATAGATAAACAATATTTGGTTATAAATAGCTAAGTATAAATAAATATAGAATTATACATAAAAATGGATAACGAATAAAGAGACCATGAATGTAAGATAGAAAGGTATAGAAAGGGAAAACATTAACGGCAAAGAAACCGATACGAAACTGCTGTATGATATATGATGGAACTTCTTGTCCCTAAGTTGTCTTAAGTCATGTGTTTGTTTTTGTTGATGTGTTTATGTGTGTAAAATAAAAACTTAAAAAAAAGAATGGAATAGAATAACAGAGTTGGAAGGGACCTTGGAGGTCTTCTAGTCCAATCCCCTGCTTAGGCAGGAAACCCTACACCACTTCAGACAAATGGTTATCCAACGTCTTCTTAAAGACTTCCAGTGTTGGAGCATTTACAACTTCTGGAGGCAACTTTTGTTCCACTGATTAATTGTTCTAACTGTCAGGAAATTTCTCCTTAATTCTAAGTTGCTTCTCTCCTTGATTAGTTTCCACCCATTGCTTCTTGTTCTACCCTCAGGTGCTTTGGAGAATAGCTTGACTCCCTCTTCTTTGGGGCAACCCCTGAGATATTGGAAGACTGCTATCATGTCTCCCCTGGTCCTTCTTTTCATCAAACTAGACCTACCCAGTTCCTGCAACCGTTCCTCGTATGCTTTAGCCTCCAATCCCCCAATCCTCTTTGTTGCTCTTCTCTGCACTCTTTCCAGAGTCTCCACATCTTTTTTACATCATGGCGACCAAAACTGGATGCTGTATTCCAAGTGTGGCCTTACCAAGCCCTTATAATGTGGTATCAACACTTGACGAGATCTTGATTCTATCCCTCTGTTGATGCAGCCTAGAACTGTGTTGACTTTTTTGGCAGCTGCTGCACCAAAGATATCTAGCGCCTTTTTAAGTTGGAAGTTTTGGTGTATGTTTTAAAAGTATATAAGGAACGATTGTCTCTGTAAAAATGTATTGTCAAAAGAAAAGAAAAAAACAACAACCTTGTTCCTCATACCCCAAGCCGGATTCCTACAAAGCGTCTTGTGTTGTTTTTGGCGAGGAGTTTGAAAAAGGAATCAAGATATTTGACTTGCGCTGACCTTTCTTCCTCTCCGAAGGGCCCAAGGAACCAGAAATAAAATTTAATCTTGTTTGTCAACAGGGCATGTCCTTATTGAGATTTCCATTGCTCAAAAGAAACTCAACGACAAGCTAGAAGAAAACGTGAGTAAATCTCCCCGCAGCGCTTTAAAATATTGTACAACTATTTTCATATGATGAAGCTCTACTAACCTTCTCGCCTTTCTGTCGGCTTTCTGTGACTACAGTTCAAGAAATTCCATAAAGAAATTATATCGGAGCTGGAGAAGAAAACCGAACTAGATGTAAAATATATGAACGTAAGTATATTAATTTTTTTTTAGTGCCGGAGAAGATTAAGTGAAAGCATTTGCTAGTTTCTTGGCAGCAGCCACGAATCAGCCGTGTTTCTGAGATGACCACCAACCTTCCTCATCCTCTGTAAAACCTAGGTATTTAGTCTATTGTGAGTAACATAGTTTTATGCTGGAACTGATGACGTTACCTAGTGGGGTCGTGCAATGTCTCCAAGAGAACCACCAAGTTCAGAGAGGACCAAGGAACACACACACACACACCAATTAATATAGTTTTAATTTGGAAGAAGCTGTGGATTCATTCTCTGGTTCAGGGGTAGGATTCAGCCGCTTCGGATCAGTTTGGGTGGACGGGATGCAATTTTACATCTGGTTTGCCAGGACTGGCTGGCCCCGCCCTCCATTCCCTCCCAGGAGTCTCCACGTGGCCTGTTTTGGATGCCAGATAAGTGCAGGGCCCGCGTGGAAGTTCTGGAAGGATGAAACACAGGCCTCCCAAAGGTTCCACAAGTCCAGAAATAGCCCCATTTCCTGCTTTCGGAGCCCTGGGGAGGCTGTTTTTGCCCTCCCAAAGGCTCGGGGAAAGACTCCGGAGCTTGGGGAGGGTGAAACCCTCCCCCTCACACACACACACCATGGTGCAGGAGGCCGAGTAGGCCACGCCCACCATAGCCACGCCCACCCAGCAACCAGGCAGAGTACCGTTGCTAAAATTTTTGAATCCCACCCCTGCTCTGGTTCCTTCTGTCAAGCGTTCTCCTGCTTTGATGTCAACCAAATCTAGGTATCCCTTTTTTTCACTGAGCAAGGTTGGAAATCCATATGCCTAAAGGGGAGATAAGATCTCCATGCATAAATAAGATAAATTAAAAGAAGGTAGCAAGAGCCGAGGTGGCGCAGTGGTTAAATGCAGCACTGCAGGCTACTTCAGCTGACTGCAGTTCTGCAGTTCGGCTGTTCAAATCTCACCGGCTCAAGGTTGACTCAGCCTTCCATCCTTCCGAGGTGGGTAAAATGAGGACCCGGATTGTTGTTGGGGGCAATATGCTGACTCTGTAAACCGCTTAGAGAGGGCTGAAAGCCCTATGAAGTGGTGTATAAGTCTAACTGCTATTGCTATTGCTATAAGAGATATGAAGAACCTCTTGCTTTCTACGAACAACTTCTCTTACTTCTATTTTTCTGCTCCCTCCTGCATGTTCCTTTCGTAATTTTTCAACGGGTTGGAGCATGTCCTAATAAACTATGATTATAATATGGTTATTCCCTACAGTTTCGGAAACGGCAGGGGACAATCTCCTCTTTTATTTAGCATCCCATTGTCAGCATCCTCCCCTAAGTAGGAGCCTGCAAGGACCAGATTCCCAACCTCAAAAGACCTCTGTGAGTTTTTCTCCTTCCAGGCTACCCTGAAGAGGTACCAGAACGAACACCGAAACAAATTGGATTCCTTGGAAAAATCTCAGGCCGAGCTGAAAAAAATCAGGCGGAAAAGCCAAGGGGGACGAAACGCCGTCAAGTACGAACATAGAGAATTTGAGGTTGGTATCTTCCACCAGCGGTGGGGATTCAACCGGTGTAACAACCGGCGGGCCAAAGTGGAAACTTGGCATCCATTCGCATGTAATCCAGATTCAAACCTTTTCTCCTCCTATTTGGAGTATCCCAAAGTGCCGTAAGATTTTTTTTTTTTTAAAGCATGCGTTTGGGGCTAAAGTTAAGTCTCTTGACACGAGGCGGCAAGAATATTTATAGGCCTTTTTTGCATGTCAACAGATAATCTCTCTGTCCTGGAAAAATTAATTGGCTATTGTGTAAATTGGCAGCTTTATCAAGGGAATACCTGCGTTGAAGGATAAATGATATTTGTGCGTGTTGATACAGAGTGGCAGAATGCGACCGGACTGCGCGCTTCTCTTTTGAGAAAAATTGAGAGTTTGAAGCGGCCGTTAAACTCAAGTTATACAAGAATCCCTGTTCACCAGGCCTTTCTTATACAGTACTAGCTGATATCCTGGCGTTGCCCGAGTTTTTATTTATCCTAATCCTGTATTAGACAGGATTTCTAATGTTGGTTTTTCCCCCTTGCCAGAGGGAGTACTGTGAAGCCATTACCATGGCAACTCCACTGCGCTGTACAGTAGAAGCCATTTTAAGGCACAACAGGCTGTATCTTAACACGACACACTAACTGAGGGGTGTTAGGGGTGTTCCCCCCACCAACATTTTTCTGCAGAGAGTAAGTCATCTATGTACCAAGTTTGACTGAAATTGCTCAAGGCGTTCCAGAGTTATGATGGATCATATACACACACACAGCCATTTTTAGATAGATAGATAGATAGATAGATAGATAGATAGATAGATAGATAGATAGATAGATAGATAGATAGATAGATAGATGATAGATAGATAGATTATATAGATAGATAGATAGATAGATAGATAGATAGATAGATTAGATAGATAGATAGATAGATGATAGAGAGAGAGAGATTGATAGATAGTTATAGAGCAAATTGATAGAGATAGATAGATAGATGATAGATAGATGATAGATAGATAGATAGATAGATAGATAGATAGATAGATAGAGATTGATAGATAGTTATAAAGCAAATTGATAGAGATAGATAGATAGATGATAGATAGATGATAGATAGATAGATAGATAGATAGATAGATAGATAGATAGATAGATAGATAGATAGAGATTGATTAGATAGTTATAGAGCAAATTGATAGAGATAGATGATAGATAGATGATAGATAGATAGATAGATAGATAGATAGATAGATAGATAGATAGATAGATAGATAGATAGATATTTTGTTAGCAATAGGGAGGATAGATAGATAAATATTAATAGCGATAGAGTAGATAGATGGATGGATGGCTGGAGGGAGGGAGGGAGGGAGAGAGAGAGAGAGATTCATTATTGGACTGTTGACGAGATAAGATTTCCTAGAAAATGGACTGGCAACATCTTAAATAGCACAAAGTGTGCGTCTGTTTGTGTGACTGTCTGAATCTGGTCTTTTCATGCTTTTATCTAGTATTTGGAAACCGTGAGCTCCCGACAGAGCGATATTCAAAGATTCATTGCGGAGGGTTGCAGAGAGGCCTTACTTGAAGAGAAGAAACGATTTTGCTTCCTGGTTGACAAGCACTGCAGTTTTGCGCAACGCCTCTTCCATTACCACGTGGAGGTGAGTGTGGAAGGAGGAGAAATTAAAACATGGCCTCCCCAAAGTTGGTCCGAAAACCTTTTGCCCCCGCGGGGCAAAAGGGTCATCCCAAACCGTAGCCAATTCCTAGACCCGCTCGAGAGAAATGTCTTTGTTTTCTTGTTATCTATTGACGAAATGTACCGCATGTATTTTCATCGTGGTCTCTGTAGTGCTCGGAGATACTTAGCCACAAGATGCCGGGGTGGTTGGCAACCTGCAGCGATGCAACCAAAGTTCCGCCGACTGTCATGAACATGATCGAAGAGATCAAGACACCGGGATCCCTTTCGATAGCGGGGACTCCCCTGCCTTCTCCGATGATCGAGAGGCGTAACCTGGTGAGATCCTCACTTCCGATTCTATTTCACCTTCGGAGCCGAGTTTAGGGAAAAGAGAGATGTGAGCAGAAGAATCAACATGATGGACCCAAATGTACAATTTAAACACCCAGAAGGCGTAAGGCGGGACTAGAACTCCCCATCTCCTGGTGATTGGCCCAAAGTCACCCAGCTGGCTTTCATGCCTAAGGCGGGACTAGAACTCCCCATACCCTGGTGATTGGCCCAAAGTCACCCAGCCACCTTTCATGCCTAAGGTGGGACTAGAACTCACCATCTCCTGGTGATTGGCCCAAAGTCACCCAGCTGGCTTTCATGCCTAAGGTGGGACTAGAACTCACCATCTCCTGGTGATTGGCCCAAAGTCACCCAGCCACCTTTCATGCCTAAGGCAGGACTAGAACTCCCAGTCTCCTGGTGATTAGCCCAAAGTCACCCAGCCGGCTTTCATGCCTAAGGTGGGACTAGAACTCACCATCTCCGGGTGATTGGCCCAAAGTCACCCAGCCGCCTTTCATGACTAAGGTGGGACTAGAACTCCCCATCTCCTGGTGATTGGCCCAAAGTCACCCAGCTGCCTTTCATGCCTAAGGTGGGGACTAGAACTCACCATCTCCAGGTGATTGGCCCAAAGTCACCCAGCCGGCTTTCATGCCTAAGGCGGGACTAGAACTCACCATCTCCTGGTGATTGGCCCAAAGTCACCCAGCCACCTTTCATGACTAAGGTGGGACTAGAACTCACCATCTCCGGGTGATTGGCCCAAAGTCACCCAGCCACCTTTCATGCCTAAGGCAGGACTAGAACTCCCAGTCTCCTGGTGATTGGCCCAAAGTCACCCAGCTGGCTTTCATGCCTAAGGTGAGACTAGAACTCACCATTTCCGGGTGATTGGCCCAAAGTCACCCAGCCGGCTTTCATGCCTAAGGCGGGACTAGAACTCACCATCTCCTGGTGATTGGCCCAAAGTCACCCAGCCACCTTTCATGCCTAAGGCAGGACTAGAACTCCCAGTCTCCTGGTGATTGGCCCAAAGTCACCCAGCTGGCTTTCATGCCTAAGGTGAGACTAGAACTCACCATTTCCGGGTGATTGGCCCAAAGTCACCCAGCCGGCTTTCATGCCTAAGGCGGGACTAGAACTCACCATCTCCTGGTGATTGGCCCAAAGTCACCCAGCCACCTTTCATGCCTAAGGTGGGACTAGAACTCCCCATCTCCTAGTCTCTAGTCTGTCACCTTAAATTCCACATGGAAACACACCTATGACTTTATGAATGTCTCAAATTGCACCAGCCCGTCTGATTTTTACCCTTATAAATGCAATTCCACCATGCATTCATTCCCCTTGCTGAGCTTCCTTATATTCTGGGACAGAATCAAAGCTGCAAAACCAGTGAATGAATCTAATTAAGGGGAGGGGGGGAACCTTTCAAAGGAAGCAATTCGATTGGGAGGAACTCAATAAAACCGCTGGCATTTATTCCTGTGCGTCGTTTCACAAGATTGACGCTCCACCTTTCGGTTGGCAGGTTGGGAACGATTACGATACCCTCCGAAGGCCTTCTCCTCAGGTGCCCCCGGCCCCTCCGGGGAGGGCTTACACCAGCCCCTTGGTCGATATGTTCAACACCCCGCCCGCCGTGCCAAAGACCCCTTCCGAGAAATTAAGCAACACAGCAGGTAAGCTTAACACCTATCGGTCTATCAAGATGGTCATTTTGTGCACAGGTTGTCCTCGACCTACGACCATTTAGTGACCGTTCAGAGTTACAATGGCACAGTTGACTTACGACTGTTTCTCACGCGTACGGCTGTTGAAGCATCCCCATGCTCAGGTGATCAAAATCCAGGCATTGGGCCACCGACTCCTGTGCGTGATGTGATAGTTGTGGTGTCCTGGGGTCAAAGGAGGAGCAAGATTCACTTAACAATCATGTTATTAACTTAACGACCGCAGTGATTCACTTAAGAACTGTGGCAAGGAAAGTCATAAAAGGGGGCAAAACTCACTAAACAAATTTCTCACTTAGCAATGGAAACTTTGTATTCGGTTCTGTTCGTAAGTCAAGGACTACCTATATATTAGAGAGAGAGAGAGAGAGAGAGAGAGAGAGAGAGAGAGAGAGAGAGAGAGAGATTGATGGATAGAGATAGATAGAGATAAATAGAAAGATTGATAGATAGATGGATAGATATATATAGATAGATATAAATAGAAAGATTGATAGATGGATGGATAGATAGATATTTAGAGAGATAACTAGATAGATAGAAAGAGGGAGAGATATTTAGATAGATAGATAGATAGATAGATAGATAGATAGATAGATAGATAGATAGATAGATAGATAGATAGATAGATAGATAGATAGATGATGGATGATAGATAGATAGATAGATAGATAGATAGATAGATAGATAGATAGATGATGGATGATAGATAGATAGATAGATAGATAGATAGATAGATAGATAGATAGATAGATAGATAGATAGATAGATAGATATAGATAGATGATAGATAGATAGATAGATAGATAGATAGATAGATAGATAGATAGATAGAGATATTTAGAGATAGAGATAGATAGATAATTTGTTAGCAATAGAGAGATAGAGATAGATGATAGAGAGAGAGAGATATGACAGATAGATAATAGAATGATAGAGAGAGAGAAAATAGAGATGATTATAGATAGATAATAGATTGATATAGATGAGAGAGAGAGAGAAAGAGAAAGAAAAAGAAGAAGAAAGAAATAAGAAAGAAAATAAATAAAATAAATTTTAAAAAATAATAAATGAAATAAATAAATAAATTCTGGGAAGAATTTTGTGAAACTTAAACCAGATTCTTTCACCCAGAACAGCCTGGGAGCCTTTGGCAAGCAGCCCATCAGGGTGAGCCCCCTCTGAAGGGTCCAAAATCCAGACAGAAGCTAAGCTGACCCAAGTTCATCTGTTTTGTGGCCACTAAGCCTCGGAGGAGGACATTGTTAGCTTGTTGCTCTCTGCTGAGCAATCCTATGATTAATGATGCTTTATTGCCCCTGTCTCTTCCTGTCTGTTTTCCTTTCTCACCATGTCCTGCAGATGATTCCAGCTTATTGCGATCTACCTCTATGGCCACTGGATTGAACATAATGAAGCGTCAGAAAGTGAAGACCATCTTCCCGCACACCGCTGGAAATAACGAGACTCTCCTCAGTTTCGCCCAGGGCGACCTTATCACGCTGCTCGTGTCGGAGGAAAGAGACGGCTGGCTGTACGGAGAACACGACCTCACAAAAGTGTATGTCAGGGCTTCCCAAACTTTTTCGTTCCTTACCCCAAACCACTTCTCAGCAAATCTTATCCACTCATAACCAGTGGTGAGATTCAAATCATTTAACAACCGGTTCGCCCCGGGTCAGGTTGGCCGTTGTGGGAGGCGTGGCCCATCCCCGTTCCCCAGCTCCGCTGCACCAGTGGTGGGTTGCAGGCGGTACGGCCCAGTACGGGCATATTGGAGCCTTCCCAGAGAACTTGGTACCGTTCTGGTATGGTGCTCAGGAGGGCCCACTCGCCTGCCCGAGCTCCTTACTGTTCTTTTAAGTCTTTGGTGCTTCTGTGTACGGCACATACAGCACCTGTGCAACACTCCGCTGAGCAGCTGGGAACAGGCTCCAGCTGTTCTTCTGCCTCACTGATGTCTGACTCTGAAGGCAGCTGATAACTGGCATATGGCCCTGGCCCCCTCTCTGCCTCCGACACAGAGCCCTCCTCAGAGCCTTCCCCAGACTCCAGGACTGGCCCAGGTTCCTCCCCAACCTCCTCACTGTCCGAATCTGCTGCCAGCTCCACTGGCGGGCCACAACAGTCTGTTCCTTCAGCAGTTGCAACTTTGAATGGTCGCTGAATGACTGGTCGTAACTGGAGGACTACCCATATTATAAAAACAATGGGGTGGGAGCAGGAGAAACAAGGTCAGAGAGCACCAAGGACCCCGACAAATGTCTTCTCTTATTGTATACAGCCCATCTTAAGGGTTTCTTCAAATCGGTAATTTATTGCTTTCTAGGAAAGGCTGGTTCCCATCCTCCTATACGAAGCCCTTTGAAGGTCCATCAGAAGAGACCCTGCGCATCCCGGTGCCAAGGTAATGTTGGGTTGGCATAGAAGCTCTTAAGAACCGAGTTGAAGGATCTGTCGATTCTTGTTGGGCTATATGGAGTCCTGGTGGCGCAGTGGTTAGAATGTAGTATTGCAGGCTGACTCTGCCGACTGCCAGCAGTTCGATCCTGATCGGCTGCAGGTCGACTCAGCCTTCCATCCTTCTGAGGTTGGTAAAATGAGGATCCAGATTGCTGGGGGAAAGAGGCTGACTCTGTAAAACCGCTTAGAGAGGGCTGTGAAGCAGTATATAAGTCTATTGCTATCTTCCTGCCTGCCTGCCTGCCTGCCTGCCTGCCTGCCTGCCTTCCTTCCTTCCTTCCTTCCTTCCTTCCTTCCTTCCTTCCTTCCTTCCTTCCTTCCTTCCTTCCTTTTTTCCATGGTGCGCAGTGGTTAGAACTCAGTATTGCAGGCTAATCCTGCTGACTCTGCCCACTGTCAGCAGTTCAATCCTGACCAGTTTCAGATTGACTCAGCTTTCCATCCTTCCGAGGTGGGTAAAATGAGGAGCCAGATTGCTGGGGGAAAGAGGCTGACTCTGTAAACTGCTTAGAGAGAGCTGTGAAACATTGTGAAGCGGTATATAAGTCTATTCCTTCCTTCCTTCCTTCCTTCCTTCCTTCCTTCCTTCCTTCCTTCCTTCCTTTTTTCCATGGTGCGCAGTGGTTAGAACGCAGTATTGCAGGCTAATTCTGCTGACTCTGCCCACTGTCAGCAGTTCGATCCTGACCAGTTTCAGATTGACTCAGCTTTCCATCCTTGCGAGGTGGGTAAAATGAGGATCCAGATTGTTGGGGGCAAGAGGCTGACTCTGTAAACCGCTAAGAGAGGGCTGTAAAAGTACTGTGAAGCGGTATATAAGTCTAAGTGCAATTGTTATGAACAGTGGTTTCTCTCTTCGTTAGCCCCGCGCCCATCCGAAGTGTCAGCTCTGTCAACTTAACCAACAGAGAAAACCCCATCCTGCCCCCACCGGATTACGTCTTACTTGGGCCAATCAAACCAGCTTCAGAACCAAAACTTGAAACTTCGAAAACCACAGCAGCTCAAGGAGAAAGTATCTCTCTTGTAAGTAGACCGACCAGTTTTGTCCAATTAAAAAAACAACAACCAGCTTGTGAAAATACTTTTGCTGACGGATTTTATCCGGCTATCCGAGTAACGCCAGGCTGAACCTAACTTTTTGAACTTGCTAGTTATATCTTAAATTTTAGCTATTACAGGTAATCCTTGATGGTTTGTTTAGTGGCCTTTCAAAGTTACAACGGCACTGAAAAAACTGGAGTATGACCATTTTTCACACTTACGACGGTTGCAGTCACCCCAGGGTGACTTTGGCGACCCTCTGACAAGCAAACTCCACGGGGGGCAGCCAGATTCACTTAACAACTGTGTTCCTAATTTCAACAACGGCGGTTCAGTTTAAAGCAGATTATTTCTCTCTCTGGGCACAACGAGAATATATCTGCCGAATAAAGCTCCACATTGGCAACATGAAAGGCATCCGGCCAAGAAACACTCCGCTAGCTCCAAAGTCCACCCGCAAGGGATTATGGAGCCGTTCAATGATGATGATGAATTCAGTTTAACAAAGGTAGCAACAAAAGTCGTAAAACGGGGCTCAACTCACTTAACAAATTTCTCACTTAACAACGTACATTCTCAATTGTGGTTGTAAACTGAGGAGTACCTGTAATTAGGAAGGGGGGAGAAATCTACTCCTTGTTTCAGTTGCATTTTACAAGCTCAGCATCGCCGTGACAATTATAGTGTTCCAATATCTCAGGGGTTGCCACCAAGAAGAGGGAATCAAACTATTCTCCAAAGCACCCGAGGGCAGGACAAGAAGCTATGGGTGGAAACTAATCAAGGAGTGAAGCAACTTAGAACTAAGGAAGAATTTCCTGACAGAACAATTAATCAGTAGAACAGAAGTTGCCTCCCGGAAGTTGTGAATGCTCCAACACTGGAAGTCTTTAAGAAGATGTTGGATAGCCATTTGTCTGAACCGATATAGGGTTTCCTGCCTAGGCAGGGGGTTGGACTAGAAGACCTCCAAGGTCCCTTCCAATCTGCTATTATATTGTATTGTACTGTGACAGAAACATGTGAAAATTTTTCACACTTATGACTGTTGCAGCATCCCCATGGTTACATGATCAAAATTTGGGCGCTTGGCAAACTCACTCAGACTTATAATGGTTGCAGAGTCCTGGGGGGGGAGGGAGGATCACCTGCCCCCTTTTGCGACCTTCTGACCAGCTATGGGGAAGCCAGATTCATTAACAACCATGTTACAAACTTAACAACTCTTATCCCCCTTACACATAAATTATGAGGATGTTTCAACTTGTAGAACATCCTCATAATTTATGTGACGGGTCTTTAGACAATATCTACAGACCCCTCACATCCTGGACATAAATTGTTTCAACTTCGATCCTCAAAATGACACTATAAGTCAATTATAATGTTCCAATATCTCAGGGGCTGCCACAAAGAAGAGGGAGTCAAAAGTATTCTCCAATAGTTGGCACCTGAGGGCAGGACAAGAAGCAATGGGTGGAAACTAATCAAGGAGAGAAGCAACTTAGAACTAAGGAGAAATTTCCTGACAGTTAGAGCAATTAATCAGTGGAACAACTTGCCTCCAGAAGTTGTGAATGCTCCAACACTGGAAGTCTTTAAGAAGATGTTGGATAGCCATTTGTTTGAAATGGAAATAGGCTTTCCTGCCTAAGCAGGGGGTTGGACTAGAAGACCTCCAAAGTCTCTTCCAACTCTGTTATTCTAAATACCGTCCCAGTGTTAGCACAGACAGACCTCACAGCAGAGAGCTAAAAAGTTGCTTCAAACCTTTTGTGTTGCCCGCCGCAAAGGAGAGAGATTTGGTTCAGGTGCAGTTTTAAACCTTTAAAATGACATTTGAAGGTTTTGAACAAAGCAGACCTCTCAGAGGTCAAGAGAAGGCTTGTAAATTTCTGGTATTGTCACCCTGTTTGTTCAAGAGGTACATCAAATCAACCAGCCAGGGAAACTGCCATAAAGTCAAGCTGGAAAGCAGGCACTAAATAGCGGCATTTGTAAACATCTGGATTCTCTTAGCAGTTTTTGCCCCTTTTCAAACAATGAGGTTGTTTTGCAGTGAAAGGTACTGAAAGCATTCCTGGCTGTGATTTATAGCATTCATTTATTATCGCTTCGGTCCGAAAAAATAGGAATCAAACAGAAAACTTCACCTATAATGCTTAGGTGTTATGGGAAAGCTGGAGTGCCACCTTCTGGTCTCGAGGGGCTATTGCAGTCTAGGTGTTAGTGAAAGTGGAATATATGAAATTAGCAAGAGGAAATTGACTCTCTTTGAAATCATCAGCCGTTGTGATGAGATAAGTTTCCCTGAATCACACCCTCATTATTCAAAACAAGGAAGGTTTAAAGTCAGAAATGATTACAAAGGATCACCCTGCAATGCTTGTTTATTGCTTTTTTTCAGTCCTAAAACTAATAGCAATCAGTCTGAACTACAAATTGAAAAAAATGAAATTCTGCATGAATAGACCAAAATAGAGTAAAAATAAAAAGTCGTTAGCATAGAACAGTGTTTCCCAAACTTTTGACATATGTGTCCCCCTTCTATAATTTTCGTAACGCTGAGTACCCCTCATAAAAAAACATATGCTTTAATAAAAATAATCTCTGTTGGGGATAAAAATTGTATTTTATAAAAATAATCAAAATCAGTGGAACTTACTAACACGATAACAGGCGCCCGGAACTAACTATTAAAGAAGTAAGTTGTCTCTGTAACGAAGTGCAGTATATTCACGGCGTGTCACGCCTCACAAGACTGTCTAACCGTTAGATAACACTGCAATTCTCCGGCGTTTAAACAGCTCCGCGGCTCAACGTCAACTGTTAATGTTCCCGCAGTTTAAAAATGGCCGAACCCGAGCTGCGCAAAGGATGTGCAGAAGTTCCCGCCATAATGAGTTGCGATACGATGTACGATGGCCCCAGTTCCCATGTAAAAACTGCGATACACGCCTATTTCTTTCCTTGTTCTGTGGGCGCAGCTAAGCACGGTGCAGTGGATATTCCCACGTGATCCCCACCAAACTCCGGTGCAACGCGTACCCACACCAAACTCTTCCTGCGCCCCTGGGGGTACGCGTACCACACTTTGGGAAACGCGTAGAATGACCAATCAGGAGAGGCATAGAAAATTGTGGTGGAGAGTGCGACTGTTTTAAGTCAAGGTTTTCCAACCTTGGCAACTTCAAACTCTGTGGACTTCAACTCCCAGGATTCCCCCACTATTCATGAATTCCGTGACCCATCAAAACCGCGCTCGACTAAAACCATGCCCGATTAAACCGCATCGCTGACGTCATCAACAGGGTGACAACAGCCAGCGCGGAGAAAGAAGGGCACTTTAAAAAGCGCTTTGAAAGCAAGCCGATTCAACTTAAGGTAAGGGTTAGGTTTAGGGTTAGGGTTAGGTTTAGGGTTAGGTTAAGGGTTAGGGTTAGGGTTAGGTTAAGGGTTAGGATTAGGGTTAGGTTAAGGGTTAGGTTTAGGATTAGGTTTAGGTTAAGGGTTAGGTTTAGGATTAGGTTTAGGGGGGTTAGGTTTAGGTTTAGGGGTTAATTTTAGGTTTAGGGTTTACAGCGTGCTTCTGTCTCCGCGCTGTTGTCAGCGACGCGGTTTAGTCGGGCGCGGTTTAGTCGGGCGCGGTTTAGTCAAGCGTGGTTTTGTGGGTGAACCCATGAATTCTGGGAGTTGAAATCCACACTTCTTCAGGCTCCCCGACATGATGGCTGGGGGAAATCTGGGAGTTGAAGTCCACACATCTTGGGGCTCCCCAACTTTCTGGTTTGGGGAGTTCTGGGAGTTGAAATCGACATCTTCGGGTGCCCCAGCTTCTTGACTGTGGAATTCCGGCAGTTGAAATCAGGGTTGGAATTGAAAAATTTTAGCAACCAGTTCTCTACCCGGTGGCTGGGTGGGCGTGGTCATTGGGGGCATGGCCAGTCGGATTCCTGCACCACAGCATTGGGTGGGGCATTTTCACCCTCCCTAGGATTTCCTTGAGCCTCTTGGAGGGTTAAAACGGCCTCTCCGGAGGCTGGAAATGGACCCATTTCTGTACCTCTGATAGGCTCGCTTTTCGCCCTCCCAGATCCTGTGTGTGCATCCTGCACTTACCTACATCCAAAATGTGCTCTGTGGAAACTCCTGGGAGGGGAGGAGAAGAGATGGGTGGGTGGGGTCAGCCAGTCCTTGCAAACTACTGTTTCGGCGAACCAGATAATAATTAACATCCGGTTTGCCCGAACCAATCCGAGCCGGCTGAATCCTACCCCTGGTTGAAATCCATACATTTCCCGGGTCCCCAACGTGCTTAATTGGACCTTTAAAGTCCCCTTCCTGCTTATTCCTTTTGTTTGAATGGCCTCCCTTTTCTCCTCGTGACCTCAAGACTGGACTACTGCAATGCGCTCTACATGGGGCAGCCCTTGAAGAGTATTCGGAGACTTCAACTCGTCCAGAACGCAGCTGCGCGAGCGATTGTGGGTGCACCTTGGTATACCCACGTTACACCTATCCTCCGCGAGCTGCACTGGTTACCGATTAGTCTCCGGATATGCTTCAAAGTGCTAGTCGTAACTTATAAAGCCCTTCATGGTATTGGATCTGGGTACTTGAGAGACCGCCTGCTGCCAATTACCTCCCATAGACCTGTTAGATCGCACAGGATCGACCTCCTCCGGGTTCCGTCTACCAGCCAATGCCACCTGGCTACTACCCGGGGGAGGGCCTTCTCTGTTGCAGCTCCGGCCCTCTGGAATGAACTCCCCGCAGGGATTCGGACCCTCACCTCTCTCCAGGCCTTCCGAAAAGCCGTCAAAACCTGGCTTTGCCGGCAGGCCTGGGGTTGATGAGTTCCCCTCCCCTCTCGACTTGTATGGTTGTGTGATTCTTGGTTATTTTAATTACTTGTATTCTGTTCTATGTTCCCCTTTTCCCCTTTTGAGTTGTTCGCCGCCCTGAGTCCCTCCCGGAGAAGGGCGGCATACAAATAATAAATTTCAATTCAATTCCTGTACTCAGCAGTTACCATTTTTGTTTCTTCCCCCAGAAACCGAACATGAACGGCATCATGAAACCGCCATTTCTAAGGTAAGTTGGAATCGTGCAATATCACTGAAAACATGCAAGAAACTCAAACAATAACAACAACCCCAGCCTTGGTTTATCTTTCCACGAGGTCTTCTTGGGGGAAACAATTTGGGTGGCCTTAATCACATTCCTGGGCATGGATTGAAACCATCCGAAAATAACCAAAAAATTGTGTGTCTTACAGTGGCGAAAACCCTTTTGCAACCGTCAAACTCCGACCAACAATCACCAACGACAGATCGGCGCCAATCCTTCGATGAGCGGCATTGGAAACAACCCAATTTTTTTTTAAAACCCTACTACCTTGTCAACATTGCACAGCCCCTATCCCACCCTGCGGTCCTTCGCATTTGGGATTGGTTTCCGAATTCACCGCCCACTCGGGTAGCCATGCTGTCTTCGGCAATATGATTTCCAAGTACCTTCTGGGATTGTTTTTAAAACCTTTTATTTAAATGTAATTAATGTGTACAGCAGCAGCAAATTGCCAAAGTTTCTGACTTTTTATTATCAATTACTATTGTTACTATTTTATTATTTTAGCTTTTGGTTTCTGCTAATTATCGATGGCTGAAGACGCCTGCAGATTTGCTTTGATTTTAGAAGCGTGCCTTGTTTAGAAAGACCGAAATTATGTTTAGGAAAGCAGAAATAGGCCAGATAGGGAAACCAGCAAAACTGATCCTTTAGTCTTCTCTTCTTCTTGCCAGCATCGCTGCTTAGATTTCTGTGCCAACGGTGTGATTTAATCTTTATGGATCAGTTTAGTTTTTGCTTGTACAATTTGCTTAAGAGAGATACGAGGATAGCTGCTTTTTAAACAGGCAACCCATTTAAGGATGGCCTAACAGAATATCATGCCAAATAATATTTTCATTACATAAGATAAAATGTCTTAAGGGATACAGTAATAATAATAATAATAAATATTATGACAAGAACAATGGGGCAATTCTTTCATTGGTTTAAGGTTGGCCTTACAGAATATCATGCCAAATAATATTTTCATTACATAAGATAAAATGTCTTAAGGGGTACAGCAATAATAATAATAAATGTTATGATCAGAACAATGGGGCAATTCTTTCATTGGTTTGCAGTGCATAAAAGCTGTGTCTATTTTTATGATTTCTTCCTTTGAGCAGGATTTTATTTGAGGGGTCCCTGGGGGTCTCTAAGCTGGGTTGTTCTCTTGCAAACATTTCGTTACCCAAACTAGTGACATCATCCCAGTGGTGGGTTTCAAAAATTGTTCGAACCTACTCTGTGGGTGTGGCCTCTTTTGTGGGAGTGGCTTGCCGCCCATGTGACCGGATGGGAGTGGCTTGCCGCCCACGTGGCATTATGAATTAATGAATTATGAAATTATGAATTAGTACTTAGGTCAGTCCAAATAGCTATTCAGAAACTCTGGCATTGAAGCATGCAGGTCTTAAAGCTGTCAAGTTACAAGATCCTTGCACCCCTAACCCTTTAGAGAGAAAAAAACCCAGGGGTGTTCAAACTTGACAGCTTTAAGACTTGTGGACTTCAACTCCCAGAATTCCTCCTCCAGTCACGTTGGCTCAGGAACTCTGGCATTTGAAGCATGCAAGTCTTAAAGCTCTCAAGTTACAAGACCCTTGCACCCCTAACCCTTCAGCAGTGGTGGGTTTCAAAAATATTTGGAACCTCTTCTGTAGGTGTGGGCCTGCTTTCCGGGTCCACTGGTGGAACCTCTTCTAACCGGTTCGGTAGATTTGACGAACCGGTTCTACCAAATAGGTGCGAACTGGTAGGAACCCACCTCTGCATTATCCGTGCTAACGCTGATGGCTCATGAAATCTGCAACTTTGCAAGGAAACCACCAAGCTCAGGGAGCACCCAAAAAACTCCTCACTTCAACCCTGAGTTACAAATATTCTCCTGTATAGGTAAAGGTTCCCCTCGCACGTATGTGTTAGTTGTTCCCGATTCTAGGGGGCAGTGCTCATGTTTCAAAGCCAAAGAGCCAGCGCTGTCCGAAGACGTCTCCATGGTCATGTGGCCGGCGTGACTCAACGCTGAAGGCCCACGGAACAGTTAGCTTCCCACCAAAGGTGGTTCCTATTGTTCTACTTGCATTTTTTACGTGCGTTCGAATTACTAAGTTGGCAGAAGCTGGGACAAGTCACGGGAGCTCACCCCGTTATGCGGTGTGAGGGATTCGAACCGCCGATTTGCCAACCTTTCTGATCAAGCAGCTCAGCCTCTTAGCCACTGCGTCCCTAAATTCTCTTTTATAGGATGCTGTTATAACAGGATTGTCTGAAACCAGCCCTTTTGACCATGGATGATTGGAAAGGAAGCATTAAAGGGAAGGTTATTTTCCCCCGTTGAATTTGGTCTCCTTTTCAGAGTCATTTTCGAGTCCCTTCACTTTACTTGACAAGGATTTTCAGAAGTGATTCGTTATTGCCGCCTTCCTAGGGCTGAGAGAAAGTGACTGGCCCAAAGTCACCCAGCCAGCTTTCATATCTAGGTGGGACTAGAACTCTCAAGTCTCCTGGCGATTGGCCCAAAGTCACCCAGCCGGCTTTCATGCCTAAGGTGGGACTAGAACTCTCAAGTCTCCTGGCGATTGGCCCAAAGTCACCCAGCCGGCTTTCATGCCTAAGGTGGGACTAGAACTCTCAAGTCTCCTGGTGATTGGCCCAAAGTCACCCAGTTGACTTTCATACCTTAGGTGGGACTAGAACTCACCATGTCCTGGCGATTGGCCCAAAGTCACCCAGACAGCTTTCATAACTAAGGTGGGACTAGAACTCACTGTCTCCTAGTGATTGGCCCAAAGTCACCCAGACAGCTTTCATAACTAAGGTGGGACTAGAACTCACTGTCTCCTAGTGATTGGCCCAAAGTCACCCAGTTGACCTTCATACCTTAGGTGGCACTAGAACTCAGCATCTCCGGGTGATTGGCCCAAAGTCACCCAGCTGACTTTCATACCTAAGATGGGACTAGAACTCACCATCACCTGGTGCCTTAGCCCAACACCATCACTGTCTTTTTTTTAATTGCATAAACTTGTCATATTCACCCCGTATTTTTCTTGAAACTGCTGGAAAAAAAGCATTTGAATTGTAGCCTGGTTGGGAAAAAAAAAAAGAACGATTGACCATTTAGTCTATAAATCAGTGTTTCTCAACCTAGGCAACTTGAAGATGTCCGGACTTCAACTCCCAGAATTCCCCAGCCAGCATTCGCTGGCTGGGGAATTCTGGAAGTTGAAGTCCAGACATCTTCAAGTTGCCAAGGTTGAGAAACACTGCTATAAATTGTCAAAAGAAGCACGAACGATTTGGTACACAATTCAGATCAGGCATTTTTTTTTAAAAAAATCCATTCTCTACGGCTGGGATGGGGAAACTGGCACGCAGAGCACCTTTTGGTGGCACGTCAGCCATAGCCCCAGCCCAGCTCCACCGCACATGCGCGCATTCCTCCCCCTGGTCCTCGGGTCTCTGCTGCGCATGTGCAGGGGGGCGGGGCCTCCCGATCTCCGCTGTCGTCGTCCCCCCCCACCGCATTGATTAACTACCCCTGCTTTATGGGTTCAAGGCTGACCCACAATCTATGCTCTCCCAACCCCTGAACATTTAACGCTTCTCTAGCAAGAGATTTTGCCGTTCAATTCGGAGGGCAGGTGGAAAAGCTGGGCCTCCTTGCGAAGTTTGAAAAAAGCGCTTTTTATTGAAATTCAGGGCCACCCCCCCCCCCAAAAAAGAGGTGCATTTCAAACACGAAAATCGGGGATGGGGGGGGGGGGCTCGGTCACCGATGTTCCTGTGAAAGAGAGAAGACAAGCGATGCTTGGTAGTAATTGTATTTTCTTTACAAAATCAGCTCCGGTGCATAAACTTGATTGTACATGACATTTACATTAGAAAAAAAAATGGAGGTGCATCTCCCGAAAGCCTCTGACGGGAGGGTGGGTGGGTGGGTGGGGTGGGGGTTGTTGTCGGGGGCGCTGATCCCTTAACCGAACGTCGCCCCGCAGTTAGGACACGTTCGCTGTCTCAAGGCGAGGCAAAAGATGATCCCGAGGGGGAAAAAGAAGATGGCGCACAGGATGCCCAGACAGGTGAAGGTGTCTTCCAGCACCCCAACTCTGCAAAAATAGAAAAAGAAAGAAATCACACCACAGGAAGGAGGAAGTTCGTGAAGGGCGCTTAATCCAAAGGCAACGAAACCTCACGGGCTGCGCACGTAAACAAGGAGTCCTCAACTTACGACACTTCCATTCAAAGTGGCAACGGCCCCGAGAAGGGGGACTTAGCCCTGTTTCCCACATCTGCCCTCCCCCACATGGCCACGTGATTTATATCCAAATTCTTGACAACGGGCTCGGGCTTATGACCGTCTCTGCGTCCCGGGGTTATGTGAGCCCCTTCTGACAAGCCACGGGGAAGCCAGGTTCACTTAACGACCGGGTTAAGTGATTCACTTAACAACCGGAACAGGAAAGGTCATAAAGTGGGCCAAAACGGAACTGCCTTGCTCAGCAACTGAAAGGCTGGGCTCAAATGTGGTCGCAAGCCAAGGACTGCCTGTAACACACCCCTCCAGAGTGTTACAATACACACACACACAAACACACACTCATTTTCTATGGGGTGTTTTCCATTAGCCTTGGCCATTTTGAGATGCGGGGACTTCAGTTCCCAGAATTCCAGTGAACAAGGCTCCTCCCCTTTATACAGGGAGTCCTCGACTTACGACCGCAACGGAGGCCAAAATGTCTCCTCGCTAAGCAAGGTTAAGCGAGCCTTGCCCCGCTTGACAACTTTTCTGACACAGTTGTTAAGCGAATCGCTGCAGGTCGTTAAGTGAGTGCGGCTGCAGTCCTTAAGCGAATCTGGCTTTTCCCCATATTGACTTTGCTGTTTAGAAGTTAACTGGGGAAATCTGCCGATTTTCTCCAGACCCTTGGCAAGACGCTATGTGTTCACAACAGCCGCAGGTGTCCCTTAAAGACGGCGTGATTCGCTTACCGACCACGGCAAAAAAAAAAGTCCCAAAATTGGGCGCAAGTGACTTCACTTGGTGCTCAGCCACCGAGATTCTGGAGAACTAGCCATAATCTTGTCCGCATTTTAAGTCCTGGGGAAATTTTCTTGGCGAAGATCACGAAGGCAAAAAGCCATAAAGCTTTCCAATTAGAGAACGGATCATCTTAGCTAATAGGGTAAGAATTAGCCAGGGAGGGAGGGATATAATCCGAATGGCTTTCCCCGTGGTTTACAGTGGCTGCTCTAAGAAGGCCATCTAAAAATAGAGGATGAATGTTTACATTCCAGTTTAAAGCTGGGCTGCCCTGCTCAGAGGGCCACAAACATTTCAAATTTGCAGGAAAATCCCCCCTTTTAGGGTTTATTAATTCATCAGTGCAGCGAGGTTGGTTTAGAATGGAATAAAATAGGAATGGATAGAATAGAATAGGGATAGAGTTAGGGATGGGAAAGGATAGGGATAGGGAAGAATAGAATAGAATAACAGTATTGAAAGGGACCTTGGAGGTCTTCTAGTCCAACCCTCTGCTCAGGCAGGAAACCCTACACCACTTCAGACAAATGGCTATCCAACATCTTCTTTAAAACTTCCAGTGTTGGGGCATTCGCAACTTCTGGAGGCAAGCCAGATTCATTGTTCTAACTGTCAGGAAATTTCTCCTTAGTTCTAAGTTGCTTCTCTCCTTGATTAGTTTCCACCCACTGCTTCTTGTTCTACCCTCAGGTGCTTTGGAGAATAGTTTGACTCCCTCTTCTTTATGGCAACCCCTGAGATATTGGAACACTGCTGTCATGTCTCCCTTAGTCCTTCTTTTCATTAAACTAGACATACCCAGTTCCTGCAACCGTTCTTCATAGGTTTTAGTCTCCAGTCCCCTAATCCTCTTTGTTGCTCTTCTCTGCACTCCTTATAGAGTCTCCACATCTTTTCTACATCGTGGCGACCAAAACTGGATGCCGTATTCCAAGTGTGGCCTTACCAAGGCATTATAAAGTGGTATTAACACTTCGCGTGATCTTGATTCTCTCCCTCTGTTGATGCAGCCTAGAACTGTGTTGGCTTTTTTGGCAGCTGCTGCACACGGCTGGCTCCTATTTAAACGGTTTGTCCACTAGGACTCCAAGATCCCTCTCACAGTTACTGCCACTGAGTGAGGTACCACCTATGCTGTCCCTGTGCATTTCGTTCTTCTTGCCTAAATGTAGAACCTTACTCTTTTCACCATTGAATTTATACATTCGTTTTATTTAACCGAATTTCTTTTTGGCTCTGCAATTCGGCTAAACAAAAAACCACGGCAGAAAGAAATGAGCGTACAAGGAAATGCACCACAATGATGTTTGGCCCCGGCTGGGACATTAAGCAGGATCTGGTTAATTCCTCAGAGGGGGGAAATCTGGAGAGTCCCAGGCCTGGGAAACCACACCCAGGAAGTGGAAAGCATCCTGGAAAACAGCCTAGAGGCACGAATGTAAATCTTTGAACCAAGTGTTATCTTGGAAAACCTAGAAACCTGTAGATACTCCGTCATCCAAAGATGCTTTTTTGTTTATTTCTTTGAAGACATTTCGCTTCTCATCCAAGAAGCTTCTTCAGCTCTGATAGGATAGTGGGTAATGGAAGAATTTATATTCCTTGCAGGCAGCTGGTCATTTTTTGGGGGGGGAGATGGACAACCATGACCTGGATGGCTGAGAATCTCTACAGACTTTTAGCTACACAATTAGGGATGAACAGTGTGGGACGGTGGTGGGATTCAAAGTTTTCACTACCACTTCTGTTGTGGCCCGGCAGGAGCCCGGCCAGACTCCGACCGTGACCCGTCAAAACTGCCGTAGACAAAAGCGCGCTCGACGAAAGCGCGTACGTGACGTCATCAGCAGCGCGACGGAAAAAATAAAAAATAAATTAAATTGAAATTAAAATAAAATTAAAGCAAGCCGATTCACATAAAGGTAAGGGTTAGGTTTAGGGTTACGTTAAGCGTTAGGGTTAGGTTTAGTGTAAGGTTAAGGGTTAGCGTTAGGTTTAGCGTTACGTTAAGGGTTAGGTTTAGGGTTAGGTTTGGGGGGGTTAGGGTAAGGTTTTCGCTTTATTTTTAAATTTACCGCTCACAGCGCGATGTTTTCGTCGTGCTGTGATGACGTCACGTACGCGCTTTCATCGAGCGCGCTTTTGTCTATCGCGGTTTTGTGGTGGAACCGACTCCGACAGCGAGGGGTCTTATGAGTCGGCCTTGGAGGAGGTGGAGGACCCTGGACAGGGTCTCGACTCCGAGCAGGGCGAGGAGAGACTGGTTGGCCACCAGGTGGCGGCAGAGCATTGGATCAAAGGGAATGTTCAGGAAAACATTTGGGAGTTGTTTCAGGATGCACGCGGGCGAAGGGCTACTCGACGGAAAGAACAACCGGAGTAACTACAGGAAGTGATTACGAGCAGCTGATGCTGATTTAAGATCCTCTCCTGATTATAAAAGGGACTGTTTGTGCCACGCCCTGGTTGCAGGAGTCAACATTCATGATTCAGAGAAACCAACTTGGAGACGTGGTTTGCGGTGAGAGTTTGTTTTTGCATTTGCTGCCTAACTTGCTGCCAGAATGCTCATCTCTGTTTATTTTGGGCTGGCAGCCAACAAGAGTCTGAACAGATTAAAAGTATTCTGATTTACGTTTGCTGGTGGCTTTCGTTCCTGGACGGCGACGAGGGGGGTCAGAACACGCTTCTATGGGCGTGGCTTTCTGGCTTTCTTACCTGCAAGCTGGACAGCCACCCACGACAATGACAGATGTGGTAGGAGGAGGCTGCTGGATTATTGTATATGTAGTATTGGGATAGTTGTGCGGCTGTGAAGTAGCCGGAGTGGTATATCCTGGACAGAGAAACAAAATGGAGAGAGAAACACAGAGAGAGAAACACTTTGTTTAGTGACTGTTACAACGGCCGGTTTTTTTCACACTTCGTTTTTGTCGGGACAAGGAGTTTGCTCCATGCTCTTGGGTATCCTCGGTTACAACACCATGTTTGAGAAACACTCTGGAAAGTCACTAAAGTCACGTTTCAATGGTATCTGTTAGGTAAGCTCCCCGTTGGGAGAGCGAGTACATTCAGCGAAGCGTTGTGAGAGTTGTGTTGGAGAACACACAAACCAGCATACAGAGACACTGCAGTTTAAATAGGCTTTTACTTTCGTGGAAATAGAGGTATCAGAGTCCATCAAACAGTCCAAGTCATACACAGATAAGTCAGTCAGTCATCAACGTCTTTCAGTTAAGGGATAATCCAAATAACATAGTCCAGTATCATATAATCAGTTCGGCATTCAAAGTTTGCTAGCAGTTGCAAAACTTACAATAGCTCACGGCACTTTCTAACAGCCAGCTTCCAAAACACTCAGATCAGATCAGCCCAGCATCTAACAAACAGAGAGCTAACAGTCATTCTGGCTCCCCCTTATGGCCGGTTGAGGAAAACAGCAACCAATCACATTTTACAGTATGATTTAAAGCAGGGGTAGTCAACCTTTTTATACCTACCGCCCATTTTTGTATCTCTGTTAGTAGTAAAATTTTCTAACCGCCCACCGGTTCCACAGTAATGGTGATTTATAAAGTAGGGAAGTAACTTTACTTTGTACAATTTATAAAGCAGAGTTGCAGCAAACTCCTACCGCCCACCATGAAAGCTGGAACGCCCACTAGTGGGCGGTAGGGACCAGGTTGACTACCACTGGTTTTAAAGCAGTGGTTCCCAAACTTGGCAACTTTAAGACTTGTGGACTTCAACTCCCAGAGTTCTCCAGCCAGAAGAGCTAGCTGGAGAATTCTAGGGGGGTTGAAGTCCACAAGTCTTAAAGTTGCCAAGTTTGGGAACCACTGGTTTAAAGAAACAGGTACAGCATTGCTATATGATTTATATATTGCCAACCCAACCGTTAAGACTATATTCCTAACAGTATCCACTCGGATACTGTTCCAATATCCAATGGACCTCTCGGAGAAATTCTTCTCAATGCCCCATAAATCATTGTTACCGTGACCCGTCAAAACCGCGTTCCACAAAACCGCGGTCGACGAAATCGCGTATGTGACGTCAACACAACGCGACGAAAAAGATCGAAAAATTGAAATAAAAATTAAATTACAGCAAGCCGATTCACATAAAGGTAAGGGTTAGGTTAAGGGTTAGGGTTAGGGTTAGGTTAAGGGTTAGCGTTAGGTTTTTCGTTACGTTAAGGGTTAGGTTTAGGGTTAGGTTAAGGGTTAGGTTTAGGGTTAGGGTTAGGGTTAGGTTTGGGGGGGTTAGGGTAAGGTTTTCGCTTTATTTTTACATTTTTCGATCTTTTCCGTCGCGCTGTGATGACGTCACATACGCGCTTTCGTCGTCCGCGATTTTGTCGTCCGCGGTTTTGTGGTAGAACCCATTGTTACTCCCCCTACTACTCAAGTCCTCTTCTTTGTGTCAAGGCCTAATGAGAAAATTCTGGGGTTAATGATTGACTTCTGCAAACAGATCCTTTTGATAGGAGCAGAGCAGGAAAGAAAATAGATCACCCCTTTCCAAAACCTTTTTGCTCTCTGAGCTTGGCTGTTTTCTCGCAGTTTCATTCCCCAAACTAGTTAACCTCATCAATGCTAGTCAGTCAAGTTCGGAGAGCATCAAGGACCACTTATTCCAACCCCGAGGTAGAAAATATTCTCCTTTTATTGGTTCTTTCCCAAACTAGACAAGGAAAAAGCCAAATCTTTTTAGATGCACTCAAAAGTTAAATGTCCCCCAGGTCACTGCATCCAGCTCTCTTTATATGCCACGATGTGATTTTCCTGGTGGGGGCTTCCACAATCATGGTCTCCACTCTAAAACTTGGCACAAACCAAGTCTGTTGGGGGTTTAATCCACAAACCATGATAAAGGAAAGCCAGTGTGGTAGACGGACCAAATCTTTCTGCGCCGGATATGGTAGTGGGAGAGGTTAACAAATAGCCACAATTCAGGTGTTTTGTAAATCCTTTTCATATTAATTATTACTATTATGCCTGGCGGTGGAATTCTGGGAGTTGGAGTCTACCCATTTTAAAAGTGGCCGAGTGTTGTGGCTTGCCAGCAGAGCTGGCCGCAGATTCGGACAGTGAGGAGGGTTGGGGAGGAACCTGGGCCAGTCCTGGAGTCTGGGGAAGGCTCTGATGAGGGCTCTGTGTCGGAGGCAGAGAGGGAGCCAGGGCCGTATGCCAGTTATCAGCTGCCTTCCGAGTTGGGGATCAGTGAGGCAGATGAACAGCTGGAGCCTGTTCCCAGTGTGTGCATGCACCGAGTTGCCAGATGAAGGGAGCAGCTAAAGAACAGGGGTCGACTTGGGAATAAGGCCACAAGTGGATGATGAATGGCCCCTCCCAGAGGAAATAAAAGAGGAGCGAAAGGGGAGTGGAGTTTGCAGGAGACAATTAGTTCGCCTAATTGGTTCGTGACTCTCCGAGACTCCTTGCCAAGTTCTGCAGGTATCAGCCTGGCTGCTCTCCAAGCCAGATAAGGTCTGTGACTGTAAATCCTCCCTCGAAAGACTTTGCTGGATGTGAATGAGCAGAATTCACAATCAATGAATAAAAGGGTTTTTTTGCCGGATCAAGGAGTTTGCTTCATGTTCTTGGGAAGCCTCAATCAGAACACCCAAGTTTGAGAAACACTCTGTAAAGTCACTCCTGACTGGCTTGTGTAAGTTTCCAAATCATAACCATGGTTACGTCTTCGTTCTTTGGCAATAATGATCATTTATTAATGACTTCTGCATTTTATAGAAAGGCCAGGATTTTTTTCCCCCCTTTTAAGGCTCTGTTTATCTTTGCCAATAAATATACAGATGATCCCTAGTCCTTGTCACGCTACACTGGCCGAGTTCACACCTTACACTAAACCACGATCAAACTACAGGCTATTTGCAACCTTTCCTCCTCCTGGAACCAGCATCAAGGGCTCCTAGCAAGAACGGAACGTTTCTCATTTTCGAAAGCGATAGTGGAATTCAAAGGCTGTTTTTTTTTAACCAAAGGAAGTGATTACAAAACAGAGGATTTTTCAAAGAAAAAAAAAGGTCCTTGAAAGTTTCAAATGAATCATCACAGATTCAACCATGTTGTTACCCAAAGTTTTTTTTTTCTTTTCAAATGCGCAAACCCAGAAGGCCTCTGAATCATGGCTGCCAGATCAGCACAACTCAAGTTCCCCAATTTTCAAGCTAAACAACAACAACAATGGGTTCCTTGGTGGGGAAGGAAAAAAAAAACTTTGGTAGAAGTTTTTGGGAGAAAAAAAAAGTTCTCCTCTCAACTCAGGCGGCTGTTTTCCACCTGGGCCCTTCCTTCCTTCCTCTCTAACAAATTCCTTCCCTCCTTCCAATTTTTCTTTCCTTCCTTCCTTACAAACTCCTTCTTTCCTTCAATTTTTCCTTCCTTCCTTCCTTCCTCTTTCCCACCTTCCAATTTTTCTTTCCTTCCTTCCTTACAAACTCCTTCTTTCCTTCAATTTTTTCCTTCCTAACAAACACCTTTCCTCCTTCCAATTTTTCTTTCCTTCCTTACAAAAACCTTCTTTCCTTCAATTTTTCCTTCCATCCTTCCTAACAAACTCCTTCCCTCCTTCCAATTTTTCTTTCCTTCCTTCCTTACAAACTCCTTCTTTCCTTCAATTTTTTCCTTCCTAACAAACTCCTTCCCTCCTTCCAATTTTCCTTTCCTTCCTTCCAATTTTTCTTTCCTTCCTTCCTTACAAACTCCTTCTTTCCTTCAATTTTTCCTTCCTTCCTTCCTAACAAACTCCTTCCCTCCTTCCAATTTTTCTTTCCTTCCTTCCTTACAAACTCCTTCTTTCCTTCAATTTTTCCTTCCTTCCTTCCTAACAAACTCCTTCCCTCCTTCCAATTTTCCTTTCCTTCCTTCCAATTTTTCTTTCCTTCCTTCCTTACAAACTCCTTCTTTCCTTCAATTTTTTCCTTCCTTCCTTCCTAACAAACTCCTTCCCTCCTTCCAATTTTTCTTTCCTTCCTTCCTTCCTTCCTTCAATTTTTTCCTTCCTTTCTTCCAATTTTTCTTTCCTTCCTTTCTTCCTTCCAATTTTTTCCTTCCATCCTTCCTTCTCGCCCCCTCTTTGCCAACGGAGCACCCCCCAGGTATATCCAGACCCCCAATCCCCAACCCCGTCAGGATTGATGGAAGATGTAGCCCCACAGATGCTGAATTTGGCCAAGACAAGGGGGGAGTTGGAGAGGAGGAGGAGGAAGAGATGGAGAGCGTCCTTCAACACCACCACCCTCTATCATACACACCCCTTTCGCAAGAGCTCGGCTTCCCCTCCTCCAGTTGCAAGCCCGGGAAGCCACTTTAACGCCCTCTCCCCCTCCTCATGGCGAGAAACCCCAGGTAAGCCTCCCCACTCCCTCCTTCCCCTTCCCACACCCGGAGAGGCGCTCTGTCCATGCTCAGAGGCACTCTTTCTCCAAGGCAGCACCTTGTCTTCTAAGGGGGGGATCTCAAGCAGAGGGGGGGGTGAGGAATCCCGCATAAGAAACACTTCCTCTCCTCCATTCTTTCCTTGGTGTTTTGAATACATATAGCTGGATGTTAACTTTCTGTTCTCCCTTCTTAAGTTCTTCAATAAATATAGCTAGATTCCTTCCTTCTTTCTATCCCTCCTTCCTTCCTTTCTTCATTCCTTCCTTCCTCCCTTGGTGCTTTGAATACATATAGCTGGATGTCAACTTTCTGTTCTCCCTTCTTAAGTTCCTCAATAAATATAGCTAGACTCCTTCCTTCGTCCCTCCCTCCTTCCCTCCCTCCCTCCCTCCCTCCCTCCCTCCTTCCTTCCTTCCTTCCTTCCTTCCTTCCTTCCTTCCTTCCTCCTTTGAATACATGTCAACTTTCTGTTCTCCCTTTCTAGGGTCTTCAATAAATATAGCTAGACTCCTTCCTTCATCCTTCCCTCCTTCTCTCCCTCCCTCTCTCCTTCCTTCCTTCCTTCCTTCCTTCCTTCCTCCTTTGAATACATGTCAACTTTCTGTTCTCCCTTTCTAGGGTCTTCAATAAATATAGCTAGACTCCTTCCTTCATCCTTCCCTCCTTCTCTCCCTCCCTCTCTCCTTCCTTCCTTCCTTCCTTCCTTCCTTCCTTCCTTCCTTCCTTCCTTCCTTCCTTCCTTCCTCCTTTGAATACCCATGTCAACTTTCTGTTCTCCCTTTCTAGGGTCTTCAATAAATACAGCTCGAGTCCTCCCTCCCTCCCTCCCTCCCACCTTCCCCCCTTCTTCTCACCTGGCCCGGTGCCCGCGGGGAACGGGTAGGGCGGCGCCGGCGGGATGGCCCCGTAAGTGTGGGCTGCTGCATAGTTGCCCGCCGGCCCGTAAGGGCTGTACGGCGGCGGCCGGTCCTGCAACAGCGGCTTGCCGTCCATGATCCCGAGGGGGGGCGGACCGCGGCGAAGACTTCTAGCTGGGTGGGTGGGCGGGAGGGAACCAGGCTCAGACCCGGGAAGGCTGCGGGGTCCCGAAGAGACTCCAAGGAGCGGGCAGCAGTTGCAGGCGGAGCCGGCGGGGCATGGGGTGGGTGGGTGGGTGGGACGGGGGAAAAGGGTGGGGGAACCCGGGGGTCGCCCCGGAGGAAGCTCCGCTCGGAGGGTCCCAGCAGCAGCAACGCAGCCGCTTTGTGCCTGCGGGCGGCGGCGGCGGCGGAGTCAGCCCGGTCACAAGACTGGCGGTCACGTGATGTCCTCGGATTGCAACACCCCGCCCCCTTTATCTTCCTCCTCCTCTTCCCCCGCCCCGCCCGCCGGTGACTCCTCCGGAGACGCGGGAGGGGCGGCCGGGGGGGGGAAAACCCCTCTTAAAGGGGACGCGTCCTAAAATAAAGTCTTGTCTTTTTTCTTCTCTTTTTAAATCAAGATTTCAATTTTTTTTTTAAAACGTTGCTTTGAAATGTTTCAATCGCATTTTTATTGAAAATAAAATAACAGTTCTTACAAAATAGAATAAACGGTGATTTTATTTTCAATGGACATTTCAAATTGTTTTGGTCCTGTTATTTTAAAACGTTCAATATAATTGAATGTCAATAAAATCATAGTTCTTACAAAATAAACTGGGATTTTTTTTAAATTTGATTTTAAAGGGACATTTCAAATTGTTTTGGTCCTGTTATTTTAAAACGTTCAATATAATTGAATGTCAATAAAAACAGTTCTTACAAAATAAACTGGGATTTCTTTAAATTTTATTTTAAATGGACATTTCAAATTGTTTTGGTCCTGTTATTTTAAAACGCTCAATAAAATTGAATGTCAATAAAATCATAGTTGTTACAAAATAAAATAAAATGTTATTTCTTTTATTTTAAATCAAGATTTCGATTTTTTTGCAATGTTATTTTAAAATGTTACATACAAATTTTTTTGGAAATAAAATAACGGTTCTTAGAAAATAGAATAAACTGATTTTTTTTTTGTATTTTAAATGGACGTTTCAAATTGTTTTGATCATGTTATTTTAAAACGTTCAATAAAATTGAATGTCAATAAAATAGATCTTACAAAATAAAATAATTTATTTTAAATCAAGATTTCAATTTTTGTAACGTTATTTTAAAATGTTAAATACAAATTTTATTGGAAATAAAATCACAGTTCTTACAAAATAGAATAAAATCAAATGTAACTTTTTTATTTTAAAGAAAGATTTCAAAAACCCAAATTGTTTTGATCGTGTTATTTTAAAACGTTCAATAAAATTGAATGTCAATAAAATAGATCTTACAAAATAAAATAATTTATTTTAAATCAAGATTTCAATTTTTTTGTAACGTTATTTTAAAATGTTAAATACAAATTTTATTGGAAATAAAATCACAGTTCTTACAAAATAGAATAAAATCAAATGTAATTTTTATTTTATTTTAAAGAAAGATTTCAAAAACCCATGTTGCCGAAGAGCCTGCCTCGGATACTCCTTCCCCACGACCTACAAGACACGCGTCTCGCAGCCAGGGCTGTCCCGAGCCGTGACGTCACACGGCCCAGCGAACAGCTGCTGCCATCCGCCCGCAGAAAAGGAGGCGGGGAGAATAGAACGCCGTGTAACCATCTGATTCTGCAGCCGGCCAATCGGAGCCGAGGCGTCCGTGCTGGCAGCCAATGAGCTTCGGGGAAGGAGGTGGAGGGGACGTTCTATTGGAACGTTCTATTTCCTTGTTTTGCAGCCTTTGGCTCTTGTGCGTTTTCTTCTCTCTCCGGCCGCCGGTCGCGGAAGAGGCGAAGCGAACGCGGAGCGAAGGCGCAGGTAGCAAAGAGGCGGCCGGGGGGCTCTTTGAAGGGAGCCGATGCGGCCCTTTTCCTTTCCGCAGTGATCATTTAGAAGCTCCCCCCCCCCAAAAGCCCCTTGGTTGTGATAGGCGACTGTAGAAATCAAAGAATTCAATGAAATTGAATTAGATTTTTCAGAAATCGGGGTCTCCTTGGGCCGCTTTGCAATGTCTAAGCATCCGGACGTTGCCATTTCCCCAGATCGCGGGTTTGCACCCCTCCCACCACTTTCCCTTTTAATTCCCCCCCACCCCCCTTTTTTTGATCATAGGAGAATCGCAGGTTTGAGATGGGCAGCCGTAGAAACCGTTAAATCAAATCAAATCAATAGGAGGGGGGGCTTTCTCCTGGAGCCTTTCCTCCCCCCCCCGCCATCTGAAACCCTAGGGACACTCCCCCCCCCCAAAAAAACACCCTTCTTTAGCGTGATTGTCTTTGGGTTGGAAAGGCTCCAGCTGCGTCTCTGGGAGCGTCATCCTGGCTTTGGTTTACTCTGGAGCAAGTCCAGTTGGATTGAAGGCGTAGATCTGGCTTCTCTGTAAATGCGATTAAAAAGGAAATAAATCTAATCCGGAGTGCTGCCTGGAGCTCCTGGATAGAGAGGGAGAGAGAGGGAGAGGGAGGGTTGCCAGAGGGACAAATCAAAACAATGTTTTGAGGGATAATAAATGAACATCGTTTAAGAAATTGTGGAGGGTTTTCACTGGGCCTAAGCAGGGGGTTGGACTACAAGACCTCCAAGGTCCCTTCCAACTCTGTTATTCTATTCTAGTCTACTCTATTCTATTTCTATTCTATTTCTATTCCAATTCTATTTTCTATTTCTATTCCATTTTCTATTCTATTCTATTTCTAGTCTATTCTATTTTCTATTATATTTCTAGTCTATTTCTATTTCTATTCTATTTTCTATTCTATTTTTATTCTATTCTATTTCTAGTCTATTCTATTTTCTATTCTATTTCTATTTCTATTCTATTTCTATTCTATTTTCTATTCTATTTCTATTCTATTTCTAGTTCTATTTCTATACTATTTTCTATTCTATTTCTAGTCTATTCTATTTTCTGTTCTATTTCTATTTCTATTCTATTTCTATTCTATTTCTATTCTATTCTATTTCTATTCCAATTCTATTTTCTATACTATTTCTATTCTATTTTCTATTCTATTTCTATTCTATTTCTATTCCAATTCTATTTTCTATTCTATTTCTATTCTATTTTCTATTCTATTTCTATTCTATTTCTATTCCAATTCTATTTTCTATTCTATTTTCTATTCTATTTCTATTCTATTTCTATTCTATTCTATTTCTATTCCAATTCTATTTTCTATACTATTTCTATTCTATTTTCTATTCTATTTCTATTCTATTTCTATTCCAATTCTTTTTTCTATTCTATTTCTATTCTATTTCTATTCCTATTCTATTTCTATTCTATTTCTATTTCTATTCCAATTCTTTTTTCTATTCTATTTCTATTCTATTCTATTGGTAGTTGGTCCTGCTTTTATTACCATAGTGAGGTTCCTTTATATTCTTTTTGCTGCCCTGTTAATCTGACCCATTTCTGCGAATTGTGTGACATCTTTCCTATTGCAACCACCTCCTCGGGGCTCTGTTCTAACTCCGAAAAGTAAAACTGCCTTTGGGAGAAACCAGATTAGGGACGAGTCCTGTGTAAACCCCCTTAAAATAGAGTAATTGTAGCATAAGCTTGAATGGTGGTTTTTTTTGCAGACGTTTCAGGACCCAACTAAGTAACATCATCAGTGCTAGAAAGGAGTGCGGGAATGCAGGGAGGGGGAGGGGTGTGAAGTCCTTGTTGCTTTTGGGCTTGGTGGTTTCCTTGCAATCGTTTCATGACCCAACTAGGTAACATCATCAGTGCTTGAAGGAAGTGAGGTTGTTCTCTGTTGATATACAATTGTCTTGCCCTGTCTGAATGCTGGTTCCTTGATTATAGTGTTGTTTATTGTTTCAATAAAGGAGAATATTTGTAACTCAGGCTTGAAAGAGGTGGGTCTGTCGTGCTCTCTGAGCTTCGCTGTTTTTGTTGCAGGAGTTTCATCACCCCAACTAGGTAACATCGATGCTAGTGTTAATTATTTGATTGTTTGTCTGAGTTGATAGTTCCTTGATTGGAGTCTTGATTGTTGGTTTGGCATTAATTTGGTTTGACGTTAATTAATCTCTGTTTATCTGGGTGCTGGTAAGGAGGTCTTTTGGCCTTTTTAAATTCGCTTTTTGACTTTTTTTGAACGGCGTGTAGATGTCATTTATCACTCCGTGCCCGTTGATGGCTGATTTGTCTGAGGCTTCCAGGAATCTGCTAGCATTTTTGGGACTCGCGATGCTCACAGCTTTCCCCGATCGAAACGATGGCGATGCCTTTCCATGTGTTGTGTGATTCAAGAATAAACCCCTTACTCACTTCTGCCCCTTGTATTTTCCCAGCCATGAGTGGCTCCCAATCGCTCCTGTGGGCGGTGGATATTTTTGGGAGAGTCTACACCTTATCCACCACCGGCCAGTACTGGGAGCTGTGCAAAGATGGAGAACTGGAAGTGAAGCGAGTTTCGGCCGTCAAAGAATGCTGTTGGGGACTCGGTTGCGACCATCAAATCTACGTTTATGTCCACTCCAGTGATGTCCCCATCCGGTTCAAAGAGGAAACCTATGAGAATCAGGTACAGAGAGCGCAGACTTAAAGAAGGGGGGTCTGAGAGGTCATCCAACCCAACCCTCTTTTTGTACAGACTCTGCTGAAAGATTTTTGCAGCTTCTGGCTTGATTATCTTCATCAAGAAGAATTTGCACCTCAAGTGGCAGCTTGTCCCACTAGTTGACGGCTCGGCTCGTAGAGTCAGAAAGTACCGTATTTTTCAGATTATAAGACGTACCTGACTATAAGACACATCTAAATTTAGAAGAGGGAAACAAAAAAATGGGGTGGTGGTCTCTAAGCACCCCATTTTCGGGCCTTTTTTGAGGCCTTTTTTCTACCAATTTTTGAAGCTTTTTTCAGCCCTTTTTCTATGCTTTTTGGCCCATTTTGGGGGCTTTGGGGGGCCATTTTTGAGGCTTTTTCAGCCCAGTTTTGAGGATTTCTTCAGCCCGTTTCCCCCCCCAAAAATGGGCCAAAAAAGCTTCAAAAACAGGCTGAAAAAAGTCTCAAAAATTGACCAAGAAAAGCCTCGAAAACGGGCCAAAAAAGCCTCAAAAACAGGCTGAAAAAAGTCTCAAAAATGGGCCACAAAAAGGCCGAAAATAGCCACAAAAACGGGGCATGGGGAGGTCAAAAATGGCCGGCGGGTGGGAGGAGCTTGGGTAATATTCGGTGTATAAGACGCACAGGCATTTTCACCCCCTTTTGGGAGACCAAAAAGTGCGTCTTGTAGTTTGAAAAATACGGCACTCTTACAAAATCTGCTTTTTGGGGTGAGGTCATTGGGATGTGTAACTGTTTCTTCCTTTGACGCCCCCCCCCCTTTCTTTCCTGGCAGCGCTGGAACCCGGTGGTGGGCTTCTGCGACAGTCTGCTTCCCAGCGACCGCTGGCAATGGAGTGACGTCAGCGGTCTGAAGCACCAGCCGCTGGAAAGCTTTGCGCTGCCGTCTCCTCACTGGGAGTGGGAGTCTGACTGGTACGTGGATGAAAATTTTGGAGGGGAAGCCACAGAGAAAGGGGTAGGTGAACCGTATGGGATCCGCCTTCTCGGGGGAAAGCCGTGGGAATGTGAGCCTGGAAAAGTTAGATCCCTTCCATTGGGTTCGTTGTCCTCACTGTTAGGAAGTTTCTCCTTAGTTCTAAGTTGTTTCTCTCCTTGGTTAGTTTCCATCCATTGCTTCTTATCCTGCCCTCCGGTGCTTTGGAAAATAAGTTGACCCCATCTTTTTTGCAGCAGGCCCTCAAATTCTCTTGTCTATCTCTTCCTCTTCCTCCTCCTCCTCCTCCTCCTCTTCCTCCTCTTCTTCCTTCACCTCCTTCTCCTCTTCTTCCTCCTCCTCCTTCTCTTCCTCCTCTTCTTCCTTCTCCTCCTCCTCCTCTTCCTCCTCCTCCTCCTCTTCCTCCTCTTCTCCTCCTCCTCTTCTTCCTCCTCTTCTTCCTTCCTTCTCCTCCTCCTTCTTCTCTTCCTCCTCCTCCTTCTTCTCTTCCTCCTCCTCTTCTTCCTTCTCCTCCTCCTCCTCCTTCTTCTCCTCCTCCTCCTTCTCCTCCTTCTCCTCTTTCTCCTTATCCTTCTCCTCCTCCTCTTCCTCCTCTTCTTCCTTCTCCTCCTCCTTCTTCTCCTCTTCCTCCTCCTTCTCCTCTTCCTTCTCCTCCTTCTCCTTGTCTTCCTCCTCTTCTTCCTCCTCCTCCTCCTTCTTCTCCTCCTCCTCCTCTTCCCCCTCTTCTTCCTTCTCCTCCTCCTCTTCTTCCTCCTCCTCCTCCTCCACCACCACCTCTTGACTCCCTCTTCTTTCTGGCAACCCCTCGGATATTGGAATACTGCTATCATGTCCTCCCTGGTCCTTTTTTTCCTCTAGACTGGCCATACCCAATTCTATAGTGGGGGAAAAGGACCAGGGGTGACATGGTAGCAGTATTCCAGTATTTAAGGGGCTGCCCTAAAGAAGAAGGGTCAACCTATTCTCCAAAGCCCCTGAAGGCAGGACAAGAAGCAATGGATGGAAACTAACTAAGGAGAGAAGCAACCTAGAAATAAAGAAACGTTTCCTGACAGTTAGAAAAATAAATCAGCTTACCTTCAGAAGTTGTGGGGGCCCCATCCCTGGAGTCTTTCAAATGCCATTTGTCTGGAATGGCATTGGGACTCCTGCTCGAGCAGGAGGTTGGACTAGAAGACCTCCAAGGTCCCTTCCAAGTTAATCATTCTGTTATTCTATTATTCGGGGTCCAGCTATTCTCCAAAGCGCCTGAAGGGTGGAGGAGAAGCAATGGATGGAAACTAATCAAGGAGGGAAGCAACTTGGAATTAAGGAGAAACTTCCTAAGAGGGAGGACAGTTAACCAGTGGAATGGCTTGCCTGTCGGTGCTTCATCACGGGAGGTTTTTAAGAAGTTGTTGGGTTTGTCGGGAATGGTATAGGATCTCCTGCTTGAGCAGGGGGTTGGACTAGAAGACCTCCCAGGTCCCTTCCAGCTCTATTCTGATTGATTGAAAATTAAACCGAGGTCTAAACGCCACTGATAATAATGTGAATTGCTGGGAAAATGTGATTCCTTTTTCAATTCCCAGTGCACACTCACAGCCTCGACTTACAACCATTCATTCGAAGTTACAACAGCACTGCAAAAAACTGACTTCATTGGAGCATCCACATGGTTGCATAAATAAAATTCAGACGCTACCAACTGACTCGTATTTATGACGGTTGTAACGTCCCGAAGTCACGCAATCCCCTTTTGCGACCTCCCGACAAGCAAAGTCAATGGGGAAGCCAGATTCATTTAACAACGGGGTTACTAACTTTTAACCACTTCAGGGTTAACACTTCAACCACTGTGGCAAGAAAGGTCTTAAAAGCCAGGCAAAGCTCACTTAACAACTGTCTTGCTTACTAACAGAAATATTGGGCTAAGTTGGTGGTTGTAAGTCAAGGAGTATAGAAATGAATAGAAATAAAGAATTGCTGGGGAAACGCTATCTTCTGTGTTCATCTCACTGATAATTGGAAGTGCTGGGGAAATGCAGCCCTCCCCCCACCCCGTTCCTTTTACTAATGCCGTATTTTTCTGAGTATAAGACACACCGGAGTATAAGACGCACCAAGATTTTGAAGAGGTAAATTTTTTGAAAAAAAAGGTTTTGCACTCTGCAGGCCTCCCAAACCCTCTGCACACATTTTTTGCCATAAAAAATGGGGCATCAATAGCAATAGCAATAGCAGTGAGACTTATATACCGCTTCATAGGGCTTTCGGCCCTCTCTAAGCGGTTTACAGAGTCAGCCCATTTGCCCCCACAGTCTGGGTCCTCATTTCACCCACCTCGGAAGGATGGAAGGCTGAGTCAACCTTCAGCCGGTGAGATTTGAATCCGCTGAACTGCAGATAACAGTCAGCTGAAGTGGCCTGCAGTACTGCACCCTAACCACTGCGCCACCTCGGAATGGCCTATGGGAGGCTTGTAGAGTGCTCCTGAGGGCTGGGGGGGGGGGCAAAAACGAGCAGAAAACGGCCCATTTTGCACTCATTTTTGACTTCCTCAGCCCCCAGGAGCACTTTGCAGGCTTCCCAGACCCTCTGCACGCCCATTTTGGTGAAGGGGGCGGGGTTTCGGGAGGCCAAAAATGCTGTGTTCAGTGTATAAGACGCACCCAGATTTTCACCCTCTTTTTTGGGGGGGGGGGAATGATGCGTCTTATACTCCGAAAAATATGGTAATAGGAAAATGCCTTGTCTCAAGAAATTAGCCAAAGCTTTAACAAGCCTATTTTGTAAATCCAATTTACAAAAATTGAACCCGGGTTATTGTCTTAATTTAAGAATGAATGACTTCTCCTTTTTCTTACTGAATGAGCAAGGAGACTGCAAGGGATGTGTAGCAATAGCAGTTACACTTATATACCGCTTTCCAGTGCTTTCCCGCCCTCTCTAAGTGGATTACCAAGTCAGCCCCAACAGTCTGGGTCCTCATTTTACCAACCTCGGAAAGACGGAAGGCTGAGTCCAACCTTGAGCCGGTCAGGATCGAACTTCTGGCCATGGGCAGAGTTAGACTGCAATGCTGCATTCTAAGCACTGGCAGAGGGAGGGAGGGAGGGAGGGAGGGAGGGAGGGAGGGAAGGAAGGAAGGAAGGAAGGAAGGAAGGAAGGAAGGAAGGAAGGAAGGAAGGAAGGAAGGAAGGAAGGAAGGAAGGAAGGGCAATAGCACTTAGACTTATATACTGCTTCATAGTGCTTTTACAGCCCTCTCTAAGCGGTTTACAGAGTCAGCCTCTTAGCAATAGCAATAGCAGTTAGACTTATATACCGCTTCATAGGGCTTTCAGCCCTCTCTAAGCGGTTTACAGAGTCAGCATATTGACCCCAACAATCCGGGTCCTCATTTTACCCACCTCGGAAGGATGGAAGGCTGAGTTAACCCTGAGCCGGTGAGATTTGAACCGCCGAACTGCAGAACTGCAGTCAGCTGAAGTAGCCTGCAGTGCTGCACTCTAACCACTGCGCCACCTCGGCTCTTGCCCCCAACAATCTGGGTCCCCATTTTACCCACCTCGGAAGGATGGAGGGCTGAGTCAACCTTGAGCCTGTTGAGAATCAAACTGCTGGCAGTTGGCAGAATTAGCCTGCAATATTGCATTCTAACCACTGTGCACCATGAATGGATGGATGGATGGATGGATGGATGGATGGATGGATGGATGGATGGAAGGAAGGAAGGAAGGAAGGAAGGAAGGAAGGAAGGGAGAGCAATAGCCCTTAATTGAATTGAATTTGAATTGAATTTATTATATTTCTATGCAACCCTTTTCCCCGAGGGGACTCAGACTTAGACTTATATACCGCTTCACAGAGCTTTCCAGGCCTCTGTAAGCGGTTTACAGAGCCAGCCTATCTCCCCCAACAATCTGCATCCTCATTTTACCCACCTTGGAAGGACGGAAGGCTGAGTCAACGTTGAGCCTGGTGAGATTCGAACTGCCGAATTGCAGGCAGCCAGCAATCAGCAGAAGCAGCCTGCAGTACTGCACTCTAACCACCGGGCCACCGCAGCTACATCCTAAGGGCTTCCTTAATGACCGACTGCACAGATCAGTGCTCAACTTAGAACAGTAACTGGATTTATAACAACCGTAAAAACAATACGGCCCATTTTTCACACTTAACGACCATTTGCCTCCTCCTCCATGGTCATGGGATCAAAAGCTGGGCAACTGACTCCTTATTGAGGATGGTTGCAGTGTCCCGGGCCCCTTTTGCGACTTTCTGACAAGCCAAACTTCCACAGGGGAAGCCAGGTTCACTTGTATCAACCGTGTTATTAAGTTAACCACCGCAACGATTAACAAAGGTGGCCGCCGAAAAAGAGCCATAAAATGGCGGCAAAACTCATTTTATGTGTCTCACTTAGCAACCGGAATGTTGGGCTCGATGGTGGTCAAGGACTACTTGTGCTTTGAACTCTGTGCAGCCTTGATCCTCACGGGTTCATCCTGTTCTACCCGGTTACTTTGTTCTTCTTTTGAAGGGCTGGACCTACGCCATCGACTTCCCAGCCACGTACACCAAGGACAAGCGATGGAATTCCTGTGTCCGGCGAAGAAGGTGGATTCGGTACAGAAGGTACAAAGCGCGGGACACCTGGGCAAAGGTGTGTGCTGCTTCCTCTCTCTCTCTCTCTTTCTTCTCTTTTACTCGAAATGTCTCGTACCGTGTGTTGTGACTCAGCAGAAGTTTGCTGTGAGTTGAGTCGGGATGCAGGAATAACAATGCAGCCGGGGCTCGTAAGTGTGGTCTTCTGGAGATAAAAGGACTGATGGTGCCACGCCCTGGTTGCAGAAGTCAACGTTCGTCGTTCGTGCATGGTTCATTGTTCATCGGTCGTGGTTTGTTTGTGAGAGAGACACTTGGATAAGTGATTTGCTTTCTGTAAACCTGATTCAAAGAGACACTTGGAGAAGTGATTGGCTTTGTAAGAGATCTTTGTTTTTCCATTCTGTTATCTTCTTGCCAGAGACTTTATTTATGTTTATTTTGGGGCTCGCAGCCAGCGTGAGCCGAGGCTGATAAAGTTCTTTCCTTTTAAGTCTGTCTAACTGTCGTCTTTGAACGAGCGAAGAAGGGGGGTCGGAACAACCGTGATGGCTCCACAGGGTGGCACGCGGAGCCATTTGTTAGGGCACACGAGGCATTGCCCTGTCAGCTGACTTCGGCCTTCTTTTGAGGCCATTTTTCACCCTCCGGAGGCTTCCTTTTCGCGTTCCTTGAAGCCTCCAGAGCTCGAAAAACCAGCCCAATGGGCAAACAGAAAGTTCGCGAACGGACTTCCAGTTTGCTTGTAGGGCCGTTTTTAGCCCTCCGGAGCATTCAGGGACCTTCAGGAGGCTTCTCTGAATGCTCCGGAGGCCTAAAAACGGCCCTACGATCAGACTTCCAGTTAGATCGTAGGGCCGTTTTTCTCCCTCCGGAGCCTTCAGGGAAGACTCCTGAACACTCCGGAGGGCAAATACTGGCCCTACGAGCGCAAACCAGAAGTCCGTTCCCGAACTTCCAGTTTGCCGGTAGGGCCGGTTTTTCGCTCTCCGGAGCCTTCAGGGAAGGTCCCGAAGCCTCCGGAGGGCCGTTTTTGGCTGTTAGAAAGTCTCTGGAACCTGGAGAGGGCAAAAAAAGTGCACCAAAAAATATGGGGGGGAGTGCTGGTCATTTGCGCTGGGGTTGTGCGCATAGTATTATGGGTGCGGCACGCCTGTATATGGCCCCCCTGTGATCCCCCCGCTTTTGGCACACGAGCATGCGTGCCAGAAACCGGAAGACCAGCTGGACTTCGCGCACGTCAAATCACCGGGAAGCCGAAGACCAGCTGGCCATTTCACCATTTCAAACAACATTATTTCATCTTATTTCTACTTTGGATTTCTAACTTCCTCTTCTAGCGGTAGTCCTCCACTTAATGGCCGTTTTGTTCAGCGACTTGAGGTTACAAAGGAGGTGAAAAAAGTGACTCAGCATCCTTTTTCATACTTACGACCGTCGAAACATCCCGTCACGTCATCAAAATTCAGACGGCAACTGGCTCATATTTATGACGGCCTCAAGGTCACTTTTTGCCACCCTTTCTGACCAAGTTAGTTGGGAAGTCAGATTCATGTGACAACCCGCGTGGCTAACTGCAGCAATTCACTTAACGACGGTGGCAAGGCAGGTCGTAAAAACAGAGCAAAGCGGCTTTGTTAGCCATGAAAAATTTGGGCTGAATTACAGACCTAGGTGGAAAACTACCTCTATTTTATGAGGTTTTTGTTTTATATTTTATATTTCTTTTATATTATATTGTATTTCTAAGGCCACTCAGTTCTGTTATAATTCGTTTAAAGGGGAGGATTCTTCCCCTCTCTAAAAAAAATTGTTAAAGGATATTTGCAATTTTTCCTTCATTTTTGGGGGAGAAAAAAAATGGAACTTGTGGTTTTCAGTAAGAATCAGAAAACATGTTTTTCTCCCCCAATGGATTTTTTTGCAGGATGCTTCTCGTTTTAGAAGATGCTGTGGGGTTACCAGTACCCCACAGTAGAGGAAGTCCCATCATTTGGAGTCCAGCTAGGACTTTCTAGATGTGTTCTTCTGGCCTTCAGAAGAACCAATCAATAAGTCTTTCTCCTTTCCTTTTTTGAAATTTATTTCGAGATAGATTCCACCCTATCAAGATTCAAAGCAGTTACCAGATCCTTTTAATGACATCTCCGTGGGAGGCTGGGAGATCATCGATGAACCTGTTGGTCGGCTCTCGGTCTGGGCCGTCACTCTACAAGGCAAGGTAATGTCCTCTCATCACCAGCCCTTCTTAATTACCGTATTTTACGTGGTATAAGATGCTCCGAAGTATAAGACGCGCCTAGCTTTTGGGGAAGAAAACAAGGGGAGAATTTTTTTTGGGCCTCTGCCTCCCAGCAATTTGCCTCCTTGCAGCAAGCAGCAAACAGCCTGTTTCAGTTTCGGCACAGCCTGATTAGTACAAGCAGCTGGTTGTCGGTTGGATCGGCCTCCCAACCATCAGCTGTTTCATGCTGCAGGGATTGCCATTGCTGCCTTCAAGCGCCCTATTATCGACCTCCCCATCCCATTTTCAGCCTCCGCACACCCCGTTTTCCGACCATTCTGATCCCTGCCACCTGGAACAGCCGGAAAATGCGCCGCGCGGAAGCCGAAAATGGGATGCGGGGCCCAAAAATGGGATGCTCGGAGGCAGCAATAGGCAATCCCTGCAGCCTGAAACAGCTGATGGTCGGGAGGCCGATCCAGCCAACAATCAGCTAATGTGCTAATCGGGCTGCGTTGAAACTGAAACAGGCTGTTTGCTGTTTGCTGCAAGGAGGCAAATTGCTGGGAGGTGGGGGCCGGAGGATGGACGGGGCTACATTCGATGTATAAGCCGCACCCAAATTTTCACCCTCTTTTAGGGGGGCTTGAGGGAGTGCGTCTTATACTTCGAACAATACAGTATGTCTATGCACAATGTGACAATTCCTCCCCCCCCTCTTTTCTCTTACTTAATGAATAATAAAAAACAGGCAAAAGTGTTCAGAAAGTGATCTAAACTTCTAGATTTTGCTTGAAATGGAGGAGAACTCCAAATAGGTCATTAAACTCATCAAAACATGACACATTTCTGCAGTATTGCTGCATCTGGTTAGTATTTGAGGGGATACGGCTAAGAAAGCCTAAATCTAAAAACCGGGAAATTAAAAGAGGTGTAGGAATAGGCTTTATGGCTAAGACACTGAGCTTGTCAATGAAAAGATTGGCAGTTCAGCGGTTTGAATCCCTAGCGCCGCGTAACGGAGTGAGCTCCTGTTGTGTCCCAGCTTCTGCCAACCTAGCAGTTCGGAAGCACGTAAAAAACGCAAGTAGAAAAATAGGAACCAACGTTGGTGGGAAGGGAACAAACAGTGTTTTGTGCACCTTCGTTGTTGAGTCATGCCGGCCACACGACCACGGAGACGTCTTTGGACAGCGCTGGCTCTTCGGCTTTGAAACGGAGATGAGCACCGCCCCCTAGAGTCGGGAACGACTAGCGCATATGACATCAGACTGCTTCGACATTTTCCTCCACTGTATGCTAAGCTGGTAACTTAAGAGCTTCTGATTAGACCAGACCATTCTGCTGTGATCTTCTCCTTCTATTTTCCTTCCTTCACATTCCTTGTTCCCAACATTTCCCAGGGTTTGAAAACGTTCTCGGCTGCATAGAAAATGTTCCCCTGAGCCCTGAGTTATTTTCAGTTCGTTGTGTTGGCTTGGTGAATAAGGAAGTCGAATGTCCCTCTTGGCTTCGTTTCACTTCCTGAGTTTGTTTTCAGAGGAAGTGAAGACTGTCCGATACCACCCAAGTCCCTCAATTGTATTTGCATGACATTGGAAAAGTGAAGAGGATGAGAAGTTGATCAGGGAAATATTAGAATGCGCAGAAATGAACAGATTAACACTAGCAACTAAGGCGAAAGAGCCAACTGAATATGATATGATATGGGAAGTATTTTATCAATGGTTAGAGAGTAAAAAGGGAAACTGGGAATTAAAGATTAAAGAAGAATAGAAAATAGGTGAAGGTAGAGGTATCAATAAGGGTTCCACCACAAAACCGCGTTCGACGAAAGCGCGCTCGACGAAACCGCGTAGCTGACGTCATCACAGGGCGACAACAGCGCGGAGACAGAAGCACGCTGTAAACGCTAAACCTAAAATTAACCCCTAAACCTAAACCTAACCCCCCTAAACCTAATCCTAAACCTAAACGTAAACCTAACCCTTAACCTAACCCTAAACCTAACCCTTAACCTAACCCTAAACCTAATCCTAACCCTTAACCTAACCCTAAACCTAATCCTAACCCTTAACCTAACCCTAAACCTAACCCTAACCCTTAACCTAACCCTAAAGCTAACCCTAAAGCTAACCCTTACCTTAAGTTGAATCGGCTTGCTTTCAAAGCGCTATTTAAAGCGCTCTTCTTTCTCCGCGCTTGCTGTTGTCGCCCTCTTGATGACGTCAGCGATGCGGATTAATTGGCCGCGCTTTAGTCGAGCGCGGTTTTGTCGTGCCACGATCAATAAGATGATGACTGTTAGTATTGTGACGATGAGGATAATTATGCTTAGTGTTATTGTTGTACTCTTATTAGAAGATAATGTTGAGAGGAGAAATGAATAGGTTAATAATGTTCAATTGTTTAATATACTATAATTTTAAGATTAGAGAATTAACGGGAATGATGTTTTGTAACCAGATGACACACTGTTTAAGGAAAGATGGAATGTTTATATTTTGAAAAATTTAAAAAAAAAAACACTTTTATTAAAAGAAAAAAGGTCCTTCCATCTTCAAAATTTAGGACCATAATATAGCAATCGCCATAGCAGTTAGACTTATATACCGCTTCATAGGGCTTTCAGCCCTCTCTAAGCGGTTTACAGAGTCAGCATATTGCCCCCAACAATCCGGGTCCTCATTTCACCCACCTCGGAAGGATGGAAGGCTGAGTCAACCTTTAGCCGGTGAGATTTGAACCACTGAACTGCAGATAACAGTCAGCTGAAGTGCCCTGCAGTACTGCACCTTAACCACTGTGCCACCTCGGCTCAAAATATCAGATTTTGATCCCTGGTGCAAGGGGAGAAGTCACCTAAATCTTTGTCTCTCTACGTTTACACAAATGTTTGCTTCCTTCTGAACGAATTGTGTCTGGAAAACGGCCTTGTCTTCCTAGATCTGGTATCGCAATGATGTCACTCATCACAATCCTGAAGGATCTTCCTGGACCTTAATTCCTGCTCCGGGCGAAGCCATACAGATCAGCTGTGGATCCTACGATCTCCTCTGGGCCACCTGCTGGGAAGGACAGGCGATCGTGAGAGAGGGGATCGACCGTAATAACCCCCAAGGTAGGTCCATTGGTTGGGCCAAGGAAGTTGGTTCTTCTGCTTTGGAGTTGGGGTTCTGACCGAGGCTTCCCGAGAGCCTGAAGCAAACTCCTGGTCCCGACAAAAACCCGTTTTATTAATTTAGTGTGAATTCTGCTCATTCACATCCAGCAAAGTCTTTCAAGGGCGGATTTACGGTCACAGACCTTATCTGGCTTGGAGAGCTGCCAGGACGATCTTTGCAAAACTTAGCAAGGAGTCTCAGAGAGTCACGAACCAATTAAGCGAACTAATGGTCTCCTGCAAACTCCACTCCCCCTTCGCTCCTCTTTTATCTCCTCTGGGAGGGGCCATTCATCGTCCACCTGTGGCCTTACTTCCAAGTTGACCCCTGTTCTTTAGCTGTTCCCTTTGTCTGGCAATTCTGCACATGCACACACTGGGAACAGGCTCCAGCTGTTCTTCTGCCTCACTGATGTCTGACTCCGAAGGCAGCTGATAACTGTCAGACAGCCCTGGCCCCCTCTCTGCCTCCGACGCAGAGCCCTCATCAGAGCCTCCCCCAGACTCCAGGACTGGCCCATCTTCCTCCCCAACCTCCTCACTGGCCGCTGGCGGGCCACACAACAATTGGGTCATCCTCCTCATTGATTTCTGCCTCTTCTCTTTGGTCAGGAACATCGTGGACAATTGTGGATCCACCGGTTGCCGAGAACGGCATTTCGCACGTATCCGTTGGGGTGAATGTAGTCTGGGCGGTCACGAAAGACAGAAAAGTGAGTGGCTTTCGGGGCCGTATAGGTTGACTAAGTTGCTAGTCCTGCTGATGGTAGGAGAATTTCCAAAGACTTGAGATCTCTTATCCGCTACAAAGGTTTACCTGAATAAAGGTGGCCCATTCTGTGATTTACCTCAAGCAGTCTGGGATGAGACGATTATGCTGTTATTCATAACTCGTTCCAACGTTGGGATTTTAAGGGGGCTTATTTTTGGGGGGGGAGGCAAGAGAGGTACCCCAAACCTCCATCCCTGACCTGAGGATTTTTAGCAATAGCAATAGCAGTTAGACTTATATACCGCTTCATAGGGCTTTCAGCCCTCTCTAAGCGGTTTGCAGAGTCAGCATATTGCCCCCAACAACAATCCGAGTCCTCATTTTACCCACCTCGGAAGGATGGAAGGCTGAGTCAACCCTGAGCCGGTGAGATTTGAACCGCCGAGCTGCAGAACTAGCAGTCAGCTGAAGTGGCCTGCAGTGCTGCATTTAACCACTGCGCCACCTCGGCTCGGCCTTTTTTTTCTCATCTAGGTCTGGTTCCGGCGTGGCGTGAATTCCTACAATCCTTGTGGCACCAGCTGGATCGAGATGGTTGGTGAAATGCAGATGGTGGACGTGGGCTTAAACGACCAGGTAAGTCTCGGAGAGGGTTGGGGGGGGAGGTAGATTTCCCAAAGAAGTAACTGAAAACTCAACTGCGTGTTGCTTCATTTGCACGTAGTTAAGCTAAGCATTTTTGCAGTTTCCACTCTCTGGTTATGTCAGCTTCCCAAGAATATTTTCCAGGAGAAAGCCCAAGGGTTTGGGTTGGATATCCCTTCTAGAGGGCAGATGTGATGCTTCCTGTTCATCCCTCCTCTCCTTTCCTCTCTTTCTTATTTTATATTTCCTTTCCTCTCCTCTTCTCCCCTCCTTCCTTCTTATTTTATATTTCCTTCTTTCTCCTTTCCTCTCCTCATTTTATATTTCTTGCTCTTCTCATTTCATATTTCTTGCTCTCCTTTCCTTCTTTCTTATTATTTTGTATTTCCTTCTCTTTCCTCTCCTCCTTCCTTCTTATTTTATATTTCCCTCTCTCCTCTCCTTTCCTTCTTTCTTATTATTTTGTATTTCCTTCTCTTTCCTCTCCTCCTTCCTTCTTATTTTATATTTCCCCCTCCTCTCCTCTCCTTTCCTCTCTTTCTTATTTTATATTTCCTTCTTTCTTCTTTCCTCTTCTCATTTTATATTTCTTGCTCTTCTCATTTTATATTTCTTGCTCTCCTTTCCTTCTTTCTTATTATTTTATATTTCCTTCTCTTTCCTCTCCTCTCCTCTTCTCCCCTCCTTCCTTCTTATTTTATATTTCCTTCTTTCTCCTTTCCTCTCCTCATTTTATATTTCTTGCTCTTCTCATTTTATATTTCTTGCTCTCCTTTCCTTCTTTCTTATTATTTTATATTTCCTTCTCTTTCCTTTCCTCTCCTCTTCTCCCCTCCTTCCTTCTTATTTTATATTTCCTTCTTTCTTCTTTCCTCTTCTCATTTTATATTTCTTGCTCTTCTCATTTTATATTTCTTGCTCTCCTTTCCTTCTTTCTTATTATTTTATATTTCCTTCTCTTTCCTTTCCTCTCCTCTTCTCCCCTCCTCCCTTCTTATTTTATATTTCCTTCTTTCTCCTTTCCTCTCCTCATGTTATATTTCTTGCTCTTCTCATTTCATATTTCTTGCTCTCCTTTCCTTCTTTCTTATTATTTTGTATTTCCTTCTCTTTCCTCTCCTCCTTCCTTCTTATTTTATATTTCCCTCTCTCCTCTCCTTTCCTTCTTTCTTATTATTTTGTATTTCCTTCTCTTTCCTCTCCTCCTTCCTTCTTATTTTATATTTCCCCCTCCTCTCCTCTCCTTTCCTCTCTTTCTTATTTTATATTTCCTTCTTTCTTCTTTCCTCTTCTCATTTTATATTTCTTGCTCTTCTCATTTTATATTTCTTGCTCTCCTTTCCTTCTTTCTTATTATTTTATATTTCCTTCTCTTTCCTCTTCTCTCCTCTCCTCCTTCCTTCTTATTTTATATTTCCTTCTTTCTCCTTTCATCTTCTCATTTTATATTTCTTGCTCTTCTCATTTTATATTTCTTGCTCTCCTTTCCTTCTTTCTTATTATTTTATATTTCCTTCTCTTTCCTCTCCTCTCCTCCTTCCTTCTTATTTTATATTTCCTTCTTTCTCCTTTCCTCTCCTCATTTTATATTTCTTGCTCTCCTCTCCTTCTTCCTTCTTATTTTGTATTTCCTTCTCTCTCATCTCCTCCTTCCTTGTTTTATATTTCCTTTTCCTCTCCTCTCCTCTCCTTATTTTATATTTCCTTCTCTCTCCTCCCCTCCCCTCCTTTTATCTTCCTTTCCTTTCCCCCTTATCTTCCCTCTCCTCCCTTTCCTTTCTTTCATATCCATTCCTCCCCTTCCTTTCCGACCCAGGTTTGGGGGATCAGCTGTGAGGACCGAGCGATTTACTTCCGTCAAGGCGTCACGCCAAGCGAGCTAAGCGGGAAAATGTGGAAAGCCATTGCCTGCAACCGAGAGAGCGACCGATCGCAAACCGGCAGCTCCACCAGCCTCCTCAGGTAAGGTAACTGTTATCCGAAGCAGGGTATGGAACGAACACCCGATGTTGCACCTGATTTCCACCACAGTTGTTAAGCAAAACAGACAGCTGTTAAGGGAACCACAGCCGTTCAGCAGATCCGGTTTCCACCGTTGACTTTGCTTTGTCAAACATCACAACCGATTTTATTGAGGGCCGCATCATGGTTGTGTTTGACCTTGCCGGGGGGTGTGTGGCCAGGGGGGCATGGCCAGCTCGATGCCACTCATGTCAGAGAGCACCTCTGGCGGCCCGAGGGCTCTGCCAGCGAAAACGGGCTCCCGAGCTCCGTTTCCAGCTGTGACGGCCTCCTGCAGCCCTCTGCCAGTGAAAATGGAGCTGGCCACCTTAACCCTAACCCAAGCTCCCTTTTCCCCGGCCAGGGTTGTAGGAGGCTGTGGCAGCCGAAATCTGAGCTCGGGACCCTGTGGCAGAAGCTGTTTCTGGGGCGGCCCCAGTTTGACACCCCTGCTGTAGTGGATGATGCAAGAAAATAAGCAGATAAAGGGAGCCAAGAAATGCCTGTCTGTTAAGTTTCCTAACGATGTTAAGTTTCCTAACGATGCCGTAACTGATTCATAATAATCGAGCCAATGCCTTGATACAAAAACCAGTGATTTATTAACCGCTTCATTAGGCATTCATCATTAGGCAATATTTATCCGCAGCCATTTCTTGGCTCTCTTTATCTGCTTCTGAAGATTGCCCCTGTTCCTTTCCTCCCTTCGGTCTGTGTCGTAAATCACATTATCCAATAGTTTCATTCATCTCAACCCAGAGACTGTAATCTGAGATCCAGCTCCGCCGACGTTACGGGTAGAATGTCAACACGGAGAGTTGACATTTGGGGGATAAAAGACGCACAAACTCACCAGTGTTTCCATCCACCCCAATGTGGATAGTGGAGAGTAAGATCTGTTTTCCCCCCTCTCGCGTCTCCAGCGCCGGATGCTTCTTTACGGACGACATCAAGGAACACAGCCCCTCCGTCTTTCAGAGCGATGGAGAGTCCCACTCCGAACCAGAATCCCTTCCGAATGATGCTCGTCTCCCTGGATCTGGTCCCGAGGTCACCCACAGTCCCCATCCGGCCTTGGAGATGGACATGGACCCTTTAGCCACCGTTCTGGATGAACCAACAGCCGGGTCAGATGGAGACCATCAAGCTGGCCCAGATAAACCTCTCTCCGACCTGGATTCGCTTCCACCCAAGCCGCAGTGGACCAACATCGACTTGAAAGAAGCCAGCAGGATGTCCAAGGCGGCTGTGGTTGCCGAGACCTCCAGCTTGTCGTCCTTCTTACCGGCCGGGGTGGAGGATCATTTTGTGACCGACGATCTTCCCCTCTGGATTTGGGTCTCCAGCAGAGGCTGCCTGGTAGATTCGCAGAGCCCGCTCAAATGGTTCACAGTTCAGTCAGGTGAGTGGTACAGCGATAGCCCTTAAGACTTATATGCCGCTTTGTAGTGCAGCCCTCTCTTTTTTTTCCCCAATATATTTTTATTATTTTTACATTTAAAACAATGCAGTATCGCGAAGTCGAAGTTTAGAGTTTAGAGTTTTATTGCATTTGTATGCCGCCCTTTTCCCTAAAGGGACTCAGGGCGGTTCACAACTGAAAAAGGGAAGGGGGGATACAAACAGTTTAACAAGAACACAAAACTATACATAGTTAAAAAGCACAACAATCATACCATTCGAGATAGGGGCAACGGTTCTTTAGCCCCAGGCCTGTCGGAACAGCCAGGTTTTAAGGGCTTTGCGGAAGGCCTGGAGGGTGGTGAGGGTGCGAATCTCCACGGGGAGTTCGTTCCAGAGGGTCGGAGCAGCCACAGAGAAGGCTCTCCTCCGGGTAGTCGCCAGTCGACACTGGCCGGCGGATGGAATTCGGAGGAGGCCTAGTCTGTGCGATCTAATCGGTCTGGTGGAGGTGATTGGCAGTAGGCGGTCTCTCAAGTACCCAGGTCCAATACCATGAAGTGACTACATTCACATTATATACAGCTAGTCACAACCATTGACAATTAGCCTACTTAATACATTGTCTATCCTTCTGTCCAATCACAATATATACAGTTTGTCACCTTGTCTTATGCCAGTCGTAAAATCTGTTCCAGACTTCAAAATATTCCGATTCCCCTTTATTTTTAAGTTCAGGAGTGAGTCAATCTGCTTCCGCACAGGCCAACACTTTTCTGATTATATCTAGCTCTGATGGTGTATTTTCTTTTTCCCAATATTGTGCATAAGTTGTGCACGCCGCAGTTAGTACGTGAATAATTAAATAAAGTGTATCTTTCTTAAACCCCTCCGGTATTATACCTAGGAGAAAAAATTCCGGTTTAAACAAGATTTGGCCTCCCACCATTTGTTCTAACCACGATTGAATCATCTTCCAATAATGTTTTGCCTCATTGCACGTCCACCACATATGATAAAAAGTGCCTGGTGGTTTTTTTACACTTCCAACAATTTGGGTCCAGATTTTTAAACATTTTGGAGAGCCGTGCTGGAGGGAGATGCCGTCTGTAGAACATCTTATAAAGGTTTTCTTTATACGCCGTAGCCATTGTTAGTTTCTGATTAAGTATCCAAAGTTTTTATTGTACAGCCCTCTTTTAAACCCTTTTACAGAGTCAGCCTCTTGCCCCCCCAAACAATCTGGGTCCTCGTTTTACCCGCCTCGGGAAGGCTGAGTCAACCTTGAGCCAGTCAGGATCGAACTCCTGGCAGTGGGCAAAGTTAGCCTGCAATACTGCATTCTAACCACTGTAATGCCAAGGAAGAAGGGAAGGAAGGATAACATTTAGACGTATATGCTTCCCAGTGCTTCACAGCAGATCTCTAAGGGGGTTGCAGAGTCAGCCTCTTTCCCCCAAACAATCTGGGTCCTCATTTTACCTACCTTGGAAAAGAAGGAAGGAAGGAACGAACGAACGAACGAACAATAACACTTAGACTTATATACCGCTTGCCAGTGCTTTACAGCCCTCTAAGCAGTTTACAGAGTCAGCCTATTACCCCCAACAATGTGGGTCCTCGTTTTACTGACCTTGGGAAGGAAAGAAGGGAGGGAGGGAAGGGAAAGGAGGAAGGAAGGAAGGAAGGAAGGAAGGAAGGAAGGAAGGAAGGGCAATAGCAATAGCAGACTTATATACCACTTCCCAGTGCTTTACAGCTCTCTAAGCAGTTTACAGAGTCAGCCTCTTGCCCCCAACAATGTGGGTCCTCCTTTTACTGACCTTGGGAAGGAAGGAAGGAACGAAGGAAAACACTTAGATTTATATACCGCTTCACAATGATTTATAGCCCTCTCCAAGTGGTTTACAGAGTCAGCCTCTTGCCCCCAACAATCTGGGTCCTCATTTTACCAACCTCAGAACGATGGAAGGTAGTGTCAATCTTGAGCCAGCCAGGATTGAACTCCTGTCAGTGGGCAGAGTCAGCCTGCAATGCGGCAGTCTCGCCACGAATGTAATTTCAACGTAAGCCCAGTCGTAAATCCATTCTTTTTTCAGGGCCGTCGTAAATTGGAAGCCCCTAAACAAATGGTTGAAAGTTGAGAACAATTTTTTTTTTTGCTTGTTTCTAATCCTGATGACCCTCTGCCACTCAAGAGTTGTTTGGAGTGGAGCAGCGTAGAAATACCAGCAATTCTTTAAAAACTTGTTTTATAAGGAAAGAATCAAAGGAAATGCTTGATTGGGAATTCTCTTTTTTTTTTCTCCCCTCCTGTTATAGCTTTAACCCCCTGCTCTCAGTCCTTGGCACTATCCATCAGCCCCAGCCATACCGCCCAATGGAGGAAGCAAATCTTCCGCCAGCTGTCGGAAAGGACCCACCGAGAATTGGACAACTTCAGACATTACGAACAGGCGGTGGAACAAGTAAAGTTGGGGGAAAGGGGGAAAGGACCTGATGGGGTTTTGTGGTGATTCTATAGTCCAAACTTTGGAACCAAGAAGTCTTCAAAGGAGAGCTTTATAAGAGAGGATAGGATTTGGCCTAGTGGTTAAGGCACCAAGCTAGAAACTGGGAGGTGGGGAGTTCTAGTCCAGCCTTAGGCATGAAAGCCAGCTGGGTGATTTTGAGCCATTCACCAGGAGACTGTGAGTTCTAGTCTTACCTTAGGCATGAAAGCCAGCTGGGTGATTTTGAGCCAATCACTAGGAGACTGTGAGTTCTAGTCCCTCCTTAGGCATGAAAGCCATTTGGGTGATTTTGAGCCAATCACTAGGAGACTGAGAGTTCTAGTCCCTCCTTAGGCATGAAAGCCAGCTGGGTGATTTTGAGCCAATCACTAGGAGACTGTGAGTTCTAGTCCCTCCTTAGGCATGAAAACCAGCTGGGTGATTTTGAGCCATTCACCAGGAGACTGAGAGTTCTAGTCTTACTTTAGGCATGAAAGCCAGCTGGGTGATTTTGAGCCAATCACCAGGAGACTGTGAGTTCTAGTCCCTCCTTAGGCATGAAAGCCAGCTGGGTGATTTTGAGCCATTCACCAGGAGACTGTGAGTTCTAGTCCCTCCTTAGGCATGAGAGCCAGGTGGGTGATTTTGAGCCAATCACCAGGAGACTGTGAGTTCTAGTCTTACTTTAGGCATGAAAGCCAGCTGGGTGATTTTGAGCCAATCACCAGGAGACTGAGAGTTCTAGTCTTACTTTAGGCATGAAAGCCAGCTGGGTGATTTTGAGCCAATCACCAGGAGACTGAGAGTTCTAGTTTTACTTTAGGCATGGAAGCCAGCTGGGTGATTTTGAGCCAATCACCAGGAGACTGAGAGTTCTAGTCCCTCCTTAGGCATGAAAGCCAGCTGGGTGATTTTGAGCCAATCACCAGGAGACTGTGAGTTCTAGTTTTACTTTAGGCATGAAAGCCAGCTGGGTGATTTTGAGCCAATCACCAGGAGACTGGGAGTTCTAGTCCCTCCTTAGGCATGAGAGCCAGGTGGGTGATTTTGAGCCAATCACCAGGAGACTGTGAGTTCTAGTCTTACTTTAGGCATGAAAGCCAGCTGGGTGATTTTGAGCCAATCACCAGGAGACTGAGAGTTCTAGTCTTACTTTAGGCATGAAAGCCAGCTGGGTGATTTTGAGCCAATCACCAGGAGACTGAGAGTTCTAGTCCCTCCTTAGGCATGAAAGCCATTTGGGTGATTTTGAGCCAATCACTAGGAGACTGAGAGTTCTAGTCCCTCCTTAGGCATGAAAGCCAGCTGGGTGATTTTGAGCCAATCACCAGGAGACTGTGAGTTCTAGTTTTACTTTAGGCATGAAAGCCAGCTGGGTGATTTTGAGCCAATCACCAGGAGACTGGGAGTTCTAGTCCCTCCTTAGGCATGAGAGCCAGGTGGGTGATTTTGAGCCAATCACCAGGAGACTGTGAGTTCTAGTCTTACTTTAGGCATGAAAGCCAGCTGGGTGATTTTGAGCCAATCACCAGGAGACTGAGAGTTCTAGTCTTACTTTAGGCATGAAAGCCAGCTGGGTGATTTTGAGCCAATCACCAGGAGACTGAGAGTTCTAGTCCCTCCTTAGGCATGAAAGCCATTTGGGTGATTTTGAGCCAATCACTAGGAGACTGAGAGTTCCAGTCCCTCCTTAGGCATGAAAGCCATTTGGGTGATTTTGAGCCAATCACCAGGGGACTGTGAGTTCTAGTCCCTCCTTAGGCATGAAAGCCAGCTTTATAAGAGTAAATAGGATTTGGCCTAGTGGTTAAGGCACCAAGCTAGAAACTGGGAGGTGGGGAGTTCTAGTCCCTCCTTAGGCATGAAATCCAACTGGGTGATTTTTGAGCCATTCACCAGGAGACTGAGAGTTCTAGTCCCTCCTTAGGCATGAAAGCCAGCTGGGTGATTTTGAGCCAATCACCAGGAGACTGAGAGTTCTAGTCCCTCCTTAGGCATGAAAGCCAGCTGGGTGATTTTGAGCCATTCACCAGGAGACTGAGAGTTCTAGTCCCTCCTTAGGCATGAAAGCCAGCTGGGTGATTTTGAGCCAATCACCAGGAGACTGAGAGTTCTAGTCCCTCCTTAGGCATGAAATCCAACTGGGTGATTTTTGAGCCATTCACCAGGAGATTGTGAGTTCTAGTCCCTCCTTAGGCATGAAAGCCATTTGGGTGATTTTGAGCCAATCACCAGGAGATTGTGAGTTCTAGTCCCTCCTTAGGCATGAAAGCCAGCTGGGTGATTTTGAGCCAATCACCAGGAGACTGAGAGTTCTAGTCTTCCTTTAGGCATGAAAGCCAGCTGGGTGATTTTGAGCCAATCACCAGGAGACTGTGAGTTCTAGTCCCTCCTTAGCCATGAAAGCCAGCTGGGTGATTTTGAGCCAATCACCAGGAGAATGAGAGTTCTAGTCCCTCCTTAGCCATGAAAGCCAGCTGGGTGATTTTGAGCCAATCACCAGGAGAATGAGAATTCTAGTCTTACCTTAGGCATGAAAGCCAGCTGGGTGATTTTGAGCCAATCACCAGGAGACTGAGAGTTCTAGTTTTACTTTAGGCATGGAAGCCAGCTGGGTGATTTTGAGCCAATCACCAGGAGACTGAGAGTTCTAGTTTTACTTTAGGCATGGAAGCCAGCTGGGTGATTTTGAGCCAATCACCAGGAGAATGAGAATTCTAGTCTTACCTTAGCCATGAAAGCCAGCTGGGTGATTTTGAGCCAATCACCAGGAGACTGAGAGTTCTAGTTTTACTTTAGGCATGGAAGCCAGCTGGGTGATTTTGAGCCAATCACCAGGAGACTGAGAGTTCTAGTCCCTCCTTAGGCATGAGAGCCAGCTGGGTGATTTTGAGCCAATCACCAGGAGACTGTGAGTTCTAGTTTTACTTTAGGCATGAAAGCCAGCTGGGTGATTTTGAGCCAATCACCAGGAGACTGGGAGTTCTAGTCCCTCCTTAGGCATGAGAGCCAGGTGGGTGATTTTGAGCCAATCACCAGGAGACTGTGAGTTCTAGTCTTACTTTAGGCATGAAAGCCAGCTGGGTGATTTTGAGCCAATCACCAGGAGACTGAGAGTTCTAGTCTTACTTTAGGCATGAAAGCCAGCTGGGTGATTTTGAGCCAATCACCAGGAGACTGTGAGTTCTAGTCCCTCCTTAGGCATGAAAGCCATTTGGGTGATTTTGAGCCAATCACTAGGAGACTGAGAGTTCTAGTCCCTCCTTAGGCATGAAAGCCATTTGGGTGATTTTGAGCCAATCACTAGGAGACTGAGAGTTCTAGTCCCTCCTTAGGCATGAAAGCCAGCTGGGTGATTTTGAACCAATCACTAGGAGACTGAGAGTTCCAGTCCCTCCTTAGGCATGAAAGCCATTTGGGTGATTTTGAGCCAATCACCAGGGGACTGTGAGTTCTAGTCCCTCCTTAGGCATGAAAGCCAGCTTTATAAGAGTAAATAGGATTTGGCCTAGTGGTTAAGGCACCAAGCTAGAAACTGGGAGGTGGGGAGTTCTAGTCCCTCCTTAGGCATGAAATCCAACTGGGTGATTTTTGAGCCATTCACCAGGAGACTGAGAGTTCTAGTCCCTCCTTAGGCATGAAAGCCAGCTGGGTGATTTTGAGCCAATCACCAGGAGACTGAGAGTTCTAGTCCCTCCTTAGGCATGAAAGCCAGCTGGGTGATTTTGAGCCATTCACCAGGAGACTGAGAGTTCTAGTCCCTCCTTAGGCATGAAAGCCAGCTGGGTGATTTTGAGCCAATCACCAGGAGACTGAGAGTTCTAGTCCCTCCTTAGGCATGAAATCCAACTGGGTGATTTTTGAGCCATTCACCAGGAGATTGTGAGTTCTAGTCTTACTTTAGGCATGAAAGCCAGCTGGGTGATTTTGAGCCATTCACCAGGAGACTGTGAGTTCTAGTCTTACTTTAGGCATGAAAGCCAGCTGGGTGATTTTGAGCCAATCATCAGGGGACTGTGAGTTCTAGTCCCTCCTTAGGCATGAGAGCCAGCTGGGTGATTTTGAGCCAATCACCAGGAGACTGTGAGTTCTAGTCTTACTTTAGGCATGAAAGCCAGCTGGGTGATTTTGAGCCAATCACCAGGAGACTGTGAGTTCTAGTCTTACTTTAGGCATGAAAGCCAGCTGGGTGATTTTGAGCCAATCATCAGGGGACTGTGAGTTCTAGTCCCTCCTTAGGCATGAGAGCCAGCTGGGTGATTTTGAGCCAATCACCAGGAGACTGTGAGTTCTAGTCTTACTTTAGGCATGAAAGCCAGCTGGGTGATTTTGAGCCAATCACCAGGGGACTGTGAGTTCTAGTCTTACTTTAGGCATGAAAGCCAGCTGGGTGATTTTGAGCCAATCATCAGGGGACTGTGAGTTCTAGTCTTACTTTAGGCATGAAAGCCAGCTGGGTGATTTTGAGCCAATCACCAGGAGACTGTGAGTTCTAGTCTTACTTTAGGCATGAAAGCCAGCTGGGTGATTTTGAGCCAATCACCAGGAGACTGTGAGTTCTAGTCTTACTTTAGGCATGAAAGCCAGCTGGGTGATTTTGAGCCATTCACCAGGAGACTGTGAGTTCTAGTCCCTCCTTAGGCATGAAAGCCAGCTGGGTGATTTTGAGCCAATCACTAGGAGACTGTGAGTTCTAGTCCCTCCTTAGGCATGAAAGCCAGCTGGGTGATTTTGAGCCAATCACCAGGAGACTGAGAGTTCTAGTCTTACTTTAGGCATGAAAGCCAGCTGGGTGATTTTGAGCCATTCACCAGGAGACAGTGAGTTCTAGTCCCTCCTTAGGCATGAAAGCCAGCTGGGTAATTTTGAGCCAATCACCAGGGGACTGTGAGTTCTAGTCTTACTTTAGGCATGAAAGCCAGCTGGGTGATTTTGAGCCAATCACTAGGAGACTGTGAGTTCTAGTCCCTCCTTAGGCATGAAAGCCAGCTGGGTGATTTTGAGCCAATCACCAGGAGACTGAGAGTTCTAGTCTTACTTTAGGCATGAAAGCCAGCTGGGTGATTTTGAGCCATTCACCAGGAGACAGTGAGTTCTAGTCCCTCCTTAGGCATGAAAGCCAGCTGGGTAATTTTGAGCCAATCACCAGGGGACTGTGAGTTCTAGTCTTACTTTAGGCATGAAAGCCAGCTGGGTGATTTTGAGCCAATCACCAGGGGTCTGTGAGTTCTAGTCCCTCCTTAGGCATGAAAGCCATTTGGGTGATTTTGAGCCAATCACCAGGAGACTGTGAGTTCTAGTCCCTCCTTAGGCATGAAATCCAACTGGGTGATTTTGAGCCAATCACCAGGAGACTGGGAGTTCTAGTCCCTCCTTAGGCATGAGAGCCAGGTGGGTGATTTTGAGCCAATCACCAGGAGACTGAGAGTTCTAGTCTTACTTTAAGCATGAAAGCCAGCTGGGTGATTTTGAGCCAATCACTAGGGGGCTGTGAGTTCTAGTCTTGGCTGATTCCGATGGAATGATATATTTTTTGCCTCTTCCAGTCTGTCTGGGTCAAAACTGGAACTTTACAGTGGTGGAGAAGTTGGAAGCCTTACCGTTGGATTGATGTGCAGGTTGCTCTGGAACAATTCACTGCGAACGACGGGACACGGGACAGCATTCTCTTCATCTACTACACGCACAACGAGGAAAAGAAGGTAGGCGTGTCCGCGCCGCTGGGGGGGGGGGGAGTTCGCACCCAGTCCTTGACCACAATTTGACATGTAAAAAAATGCAAATGGAAAAATAGGAACCATCTTTGGTGGGAAGGGAACAGCGTTCCATGCGCCTTTGCGTTGAGTCATGCCGGCCACATGACCACAGAGACGTCTTCGGACGGCGCTGGCTCTTCGGCTTTGAAACGGAGATGAGCACCGCCCCCTAGAGTCGGGAATGACTAGCACAGATGTGCGAGGGGAACCTTTACCTTTTTATAGAAATGGTTGTGCAAAAGGGAAAAAGTTGAGGTTGTGACGTTGTTATTTCTACTGTGGTAAAGAGAGTTGGAAGTCAGTTCCTTTTTTTATTTTTCCTTTTTTCCTCTTTACTCCATATTTTCTCCTTTTTTCCCCTCCCCCCGCCTAGTTTTCTATGACTTTTTAAATGTTCTCTTGGTATTTTATATATTGATAAACTAATAAAAGCGCATGAAAAATGTCTCGGAAATAAACAAACAGCCAGGGGGCCCTTGAAATGTGCACATTTCAGGCGTGAAATCGCATCGGGAATGTGATTTCCAAAGGTTGTCCACTAGGAAGCAGTATTGCCAAGAAGAAACTTTGCGGTGTGCAAAATGAAGCTTGTAACACATTTGAGCACTTATGAGTTATTCTTCTACTTGAGTCATGCCGGCCACATGACCACGGAGATGTCTTCGGATGGTGCTGGCTCTTCGGCTTTGAAACGGAGATCAGCACCGCCCCCTAGAGTCGGGAACGACTAGCACGTATGTTACCTTAACGAAGATCTGATCTTGACATGTTCTTTGTGTTCTCCAGTACGTCCACATGTTCCTCAATGAAGTCACCATCCTGGTTGAGATTCTGAATGAGGCCAAACATTCCTTTGCTCTCTATACGCCGGAGAGGACTAAGCAGCGGTGGCCCGTCCGTCTAGCTACGAGCACTGAGCAAGAAATGCACGACTGGGTATGTTTAGAGAGATGTAGTTTATCTCTGTGTGCCTGTTGATAGCTAATTCCAAAGCTTAAGTCACACTCTAGTAGGATTGACCTACGGCCCCAAAACAGAATGCAAATTCTTCATTTTGGACTCAGTTTGTCGGCTGAGCCCAGACCTGGCCTTGATAAACCATCATTGGTGGCTTGGCTCAAGTTGTAGAGTGACATAGTGATGGTTATTTATCTAACTATGGTTTAGAAGGAGATAATATTGTGCTTGAAATGGGACTTTCCTCCAGCTGTTTTGGGAGTACAGTTCTCAAGATGGTGAGTGAAGAATTGGGGGGCACTGGACTAACCGTATCCAGTAGAAGGATGGGAATTTGGTGGGACTGGTTAGGTCTTCCAGAAAGAGTAGGAAGTGTGGAGTACTTGTTAGTCTCTGAGCTTAGTTGTTTTCTTGCAGACACTTCTTTACCAAACAAGGTGATATCATCCGTGCTAGAAAGGATTTGTTCTTGACACTCAGACAAATTAGCTATCAACAGGCACACAGAGATAAACGACATCTACACACCATTGAAAAGAGACAAGCGCAAAGCCAAAAAATAAAGGAAACAAAAAGACCAAAACATCTCCTCTCCAGCAAGCAACATCCAGATGAGCAGTGGTTAATACCAGGATTAACACTAGATTAGCAAGCAAGAAGTAAGCCATAACCCAACCAAGGAACCACCAACTCAGACAAACAACCTTATAGTAAACAACAGCCTAGTCAAGGAACCACCAAGAAAATTCCCACCAACACTGACACTTGTATATGAACACAGAGCAAACCCACTACTTACACGGATGTTGTTACCTAGTTGGGTAATGAAACGTCTGCAAGAAAGCCACCAAGCTCAGAAAGCACCATTGACCTCCACAATTCGAGCTACAAATATCCTCATCTAAGGGTTAGGAAGGGTTTAAACCGTGTCTATCTCTTTCCCAATTCCTTTGTGTCTCCCAGCTGGCACTCCTGAACATGTCTTGTTGTGAGAGCCGGCAACTGCAGGGCCCCCCTTCTCCTGAAGCCATCTGGTCGCTGACCTGCAAAGGTGACATCTTTGTGAGCGAGCCCAACCCTGACCTGGAGGCCCTGACGCACCCGATGCCTTGTGATCAAATGTGAGCAACCTTGATCTCCAATCTCCCTTGCTAAATAAAATGATTTTGGAACCGAGAACAATCTCTCTCTTAGCACGATTTGATGGGATAGAGATGAACCAAGGGACAGGTGTCCGGGTAAGAGCTGACCAGCTGCTACGATGATGTAATGCTGGGAATGAGTCGGCAAGGTTTTTGGGATGATATCACTTTAAGAGCCTGTAATAAGAAGAGGCCCTGTTGGGGCGTATCTCTCTCTCCCTGTGTGCTTCCGTGCTGTAATTGCTGTTTGTTTGAGGTCTGACTAAAGTAAGTGTATGTATATATTCTTTGTAGATAAAACCACTATTTATAATGCAAACCTCTTAATTACCGTGTTTGCTCCTGGGCTGATTCACACAGTCACACTGTGTGCACTTTGACAACAGGGATTAGAATGAGTGGGCTATTCTCCTTGTAGGTTTTGGCGCCAAGTCGGGGGACACCTGCGCATGATTGAATGCAACAGCGATGGCATTGTGTGGGGAGTGGGTTACGACCACACCGCCTGGATTTACACCGGTGGTTATGGAGGAAGTTTTTTGTCAGGTAAGAAATATCCCTTCCAGTCAATCCTCGCTTCAGTTGAACATGGCCAATTTTACAAGAACATCTGTCTCTGTCTCTCGCTCGCTCACCCAAAATAGTGTTTTTCAACCTTAGAGGTTTTAAAATATGTGGACTTCAAGTCCCAGGATTAATGTTGGCTGGGAAATTCTGGGAGTTGAAGTCCTCGTATAGAGTTCTATGTGGTTTACTAATATCCTGGATTGATTTATTAGGATGCTGTACTTCAACCGTCCTGTACATTTGCTATAATTTGTGGCATTGCGTTAATAGCAGTAGCACTTAGATTTATATACCACTTCGCAGTGCTTTCCAGGCCTCTCTAAGTGGTTTACAGAGTCAGCCTCTTGCCCCCAACAATCTGGGTCCTCATTTTACCCACCTCGGAAGGACGGAAAGCTGAGTCAATCTTGAGCCAGTTAGGATTGAACTGCTGGCAGTGGGAACGCAGAGTTAGCCTGCAACATTGCATTGTAACAACTGCACACTATGCCTTCCTTCCTTCCTTCCTTCCTTCCTTCCTTCACTATAGCAGACTTATATATCGCTTCACAATGTTTCACAGCCCTCTCTAAGGGGTTTACAGAGTCAGCCTCTTGCCCCCCAACAATCTGGGTCCTCATTTGACCCACCTCAGAAGGATGGAAGGCTGAGTCAATCTTGAGCCAGTCAGGAACAAAGTAGCAATAGCAATAGCAGTTAGACTTATATACCACTTCAAAGGGCTTTCAGCCCTCTCTAAGCGGTTTACAGAGTCAGCATATCGCCCCCCACAGTCTGGGTCCTCATTTCACCCACCTCGGAAGGATGGAAGGCTGAGTCAACCTTGAGGCGGTGAGATTTGAACCGCTGAACTGCAGATAGCAGTCAGCTGAAGTGGCCTGCAGTGCTGCACTCTAACCACTGCGCCACCTCGGCTCTCCTGGCAGTGGGCAGAGTCAGCCTGCAATAATGCATTTTAACCACTGTGGGCCATGGATGGAAGGAAGGAAGGAAGGAAGGAGGGAGGGAGGGAGGGAGGGAGGGAGGGAAGGGAAGGGAAAGGAAGGGAAAGGAAGGGACTAGCAATATACTGATATACTGCTTCACAGTGCTTTTACAGCCCTCTCTAAGCAGTTTACAGAGTTGACCTCTTGACCCCAACAATCTGGGTCCTCATTTTTTGGACCTTGGAAGGATGAGAAGCTGAGCCAACCTTGAGCTGGTCAGGATCGAACTCCTGGCAGTGGGAATGCAGAGTTAGCCTCCAACACTGCATTGTAACAACTGCACCTCTATGGCTTCCTTCCTTCCCTTCTTTGCTATAGCAGACTTATATACCGCTTCACAATGCTTTACAGCCCTCTCTAAGCGGTTTACAGAGTCAGCCTTTTGCCCCCCCACAATCTGGGACCTCATTTTACCCACCTCGGAAGGACGGAAGGCTGAGTCAACCTTGAGCCTGGTGGGATTTGAACTGCTGAATTGCAGTCAGCAGAAACAGCCTGCAAGTGCTGCACTCGAACCCCTGCGCCACTGAGGCTCTAACTCAAATCTTTTGAGTTTGGAGGTGGAAGAGGGTCGTTTAATCAGAAGCCAAAACACCAGGAAGGAAAATGAAATGCAGGAATAATTTTCATGGACTTGACTTAAACAGGCTTGGCAGGCAATCCTGAGAACATCCATCCGCAGGCGGACGTGAAGAGCATCTACATTTACGAAAACCAGCGGTGGAATCCCGTCACGGGCTACAGTAACAGGTGGGAAAAGCAGAACAGGTCAAAATTCTGTGTTTGACAGCCTGTTGCAGTGAGAATTATGCTATCTGCTCACTTCCATCATCCTCCCCCTCTTTTAATGTCCTCATAATCCCTTGCGGGGTGGAGTCTTGGGCAACTGAATGGAGCTGAGTGTTTACTGGCCGGATGCCTTCCTGTCACCAGTACGGAGTTTTTCCCCCCAGCAGATACGTACTGTATAGTCTCATTGTGCCCAGAGAGAGAGTAATAAGTGCCTCTACCTAGGTTCGAACTCACAGCCTCCTGATGGGGATGCAAGAGCTCTGCCTCTAGGCCACTACACTACTGGTTATTTTCATGTCCTAAAATATGAACATCTCTCAATTTGATGATGATGATTATTATTTTTTTGGCAAGCTTCCTTAACCCACAAGGCAAATTTGATGAATCTTGAGTCTGTTTGCTTTAACAGAGGCCTGCCCACCGACCGGTATATGTGGAGCGATGCGTCCGGCTTGCGCGAATGTACCAAAGCTAACACCAAGACCCCATCACCACAGTGGTCTTGGGTAAGTGGGGCTTTCTCTGCAGCCCATGATAATCGACGAAGGAGAATATTTGTGGCTCAGGGTTGGAATGCGGGGTCCTGGGTGCTCTCTGAGCTTGGAGAGAGAAAAGGGGAAGGAAGAGGGGAAGAAGTAGAAAGGAAGAGGAGGAAGAGGAAAAGACAGGAAGAGGAGGAGGAGAGAGAAGGAGGTGGAAGAGGGGAAGAAGGAGGAAGAAGGAGGAAGAGGAGAAGATAGGAGGAAGAGGAGAGAGAAGGAAGAGGGAGAGAAGTAGAAAGGAGGAGGAAGAGGGGAAGAAGGAGGGAGGAGGAAGAGGAGAGAGAAGGAGAAGGAAGAGGGGAAGAAGTAGAAAGGAAGAGGAGGAAGAGGAAAAGACAGGAAGAGGAGGAGGAGAGAGAAGGAGGTGGAAGAGGGGAAGAAGTAGGAAGAGGAAAAGACAGGAGGAAGAGGAGAGAGAGGGAGAAAGAAGAGGGAGAGAAGTAGAAAGGAGGAGGAAGAGGGGAAGAAGTAGGGAGGAGGAAGAGGAAAAGACAGGAGGAAGAGGAAAAGAAAGGAGGAAGAGGAGAGAGAAAGAGAAGGAAGAGGGGAAGAAGTAGGGAGGAGGAAGAGGAAAAGACAGGAGGAAGAGGAGACAGAAAGAGAAGGAAGAGGGGAAGAAGTAGAAAGGAGGAAGAGGAAAAGACAGGAAGAAGAGGAGAGAGAAAGAAGGAAGAGGGGAAGAAGTAGAAAGGAGGAAGAGGGAAAGACAGGAGGAAGAGGAGAGAGAAAGAGAAGGAAGAGGGGAAGAAGTAGAAAGGAGGAAGAGGAAAAGACAGGAGGAGGAAGGAGAAGAAGAAAGAGGGGAATAAGTAGGAAGACAGGTGGAGGAGGAGAACTGTAGGGTCTTTATTGATTCCTTAGCTTGGTTGTTTCCTTGCAGACATTTAATGACCCAACTAGGTAACATCATCAGTGCTAGAAGGGAGTGGGGTACGCCGCAAGGAGGAGGAGGAAGAGAATGACTCTGGGATCCCTGGTGCTCTCTGAGCTTGGTCGTGTTTGGGAAGATGTTTCACGACCCAAGTAGGGAACATCATCAGTGCTAGAAGGGAGGGGGACTTGTGGAGAGGAGGAGGAGGAGGACTGTGGGGAGATTTGGGTGGGGAGGAGGAAGAAGAGGAGGAGGAGGATAATGACTATGGGGTCCCTGGTGCTGAGCTTGGTTGTATTTAGGCAGACATTTAATGACCCAACTAGGTAACATTATCAGCATTAGAAGGGAGTGGGGTTTGCAGAGTGGAAGAGGAGGAGGAGAGGAAGGAGAAGGAGGGGGAAGAGGAAGACTGTGGGATCCTTGATGCTCTCCGAGCTTGGTTGTATTTAGGCAGACATTTCACGACCCAACTAGATAACATCATCAGTGCTAGGAAGGAGTGAGGATTGTGGAGAGGAGCAGGAGGAGGAAGAGAAGAAGGACAATAGCTATGGGATCCTTGGTGGTCTCTGAGCTTGATTGTATTTAGGTAGACATTTCACAACCCAACTAGGTAACATCATCAGTGCTCGAAGGGAGTGCGGTTTGCTCTCCGTTTATCTTCTAGTGGCTTGCCCTATCAGTGTCGGAAAGAACTCTTGTCATATTCAAATTCCCATAATCCCTTCTCCCAGTATCGTTGGGGAGCATTCTGGGAAGTCAACAGGGGATTCCCCTCTCCTCCTCCCCCCCACCCCCCCACCCCCCGAGATTCCAGAGCCAGGCAGGGGAATAAAATTTCGTTCTGTTATAAATCCTTTTTTTCTCTCGGCCGCGCAGGTGTCCGACTGGGCCATCGATTTCAGTGTTTCGGGCGGGACCGACCGAGAAGGTTGGCAGTACGCAGGAGACTTTCCCGCGTAAGGACCTTGGTCTTCTCTCTTACTCCCCCCCCCAAAAAAATCCAAGTAACTGGCTTAAATCATGGGACCAATTGCCCTCCACCCCCCCTGTCAGGGATGCCTCCTTCAATATCCAAGAAAGAGAAACCTCAACTCCATTTGAATAGAGATAAAAGTACTTTCCCTCGATATGAATCGATAGCAGCGGAAAGCAAAGCAAGATCTGAGGCAAAAAGGCACGAACAAGTACATATCAAGTGATTGCCCAGCCCTCTCCCTCCAGTTACCGCAGCCCAGGGTCCAATCTGTACAGTGTGGGGGGGGGGGTGTTTCCTGCCAGTTCTAACCTCTTCTATAGAAGAGGTTCCACAAATCTACCGTGCCGTTTAGAACCAGTTCCAGCTCCCTCCCCCCCCCCGCCCGTCCGCACATCATCAAGATGAAGAGCGAGAGGAGGAATTCTGGGAGTTGAAGTCCACAAGTCCACTGGAGGTTTTTAAGAAGAGATTGGACCACCCTTTGGCTGTAGTGGTGTTGGCTTTCCTGCTTGAGCTGGGGGTGGGACTAGAAGACCTCCCAGGTCCCTTCCCAACGTTTGTTATTCTGTTCTTCTCTGTTCCAACAGGTCTTATCACGGCTACAAAACAATGAAGGACTTTGTGCGCCGGAGACGCTGGGCCAGGTAACCTCTTTCACCTGTCACAAGGTCCATTTTAAAGCATGTGTGTGTGTCGTCCCCCCCGCCCGCCGTCTCCATTTCTAGAGAACTCGTTGTTTCTTCTGTTGCTTTGTTGTTTTTTTAGAACATCGGATGGCATTCCAAACACAACGTTTGCTTTGGCCCAATAAATGAGGAGGCCGATAAAAAGATTAGATAGAGAGATCTCCAAACCAGCTTCTTCTGACGGGGCCCTTTTTTACGCCTCAGTTGGAAAGCAATTTTTACCCTTTGCCTTCCACCCACACTTGATTTTATAAAATCCCGCCCCATATTTCATTAGAATTGGTTTATAATACACCTGCTCAAGAATATATGGTTTATAATCAGGAATATACGTTGTTAACTGAAGACTTTTAAAATTTAGCAAAATTGATCAATTTTAAAGCAAATGCTGCATTGGAGGTATATTTATGTAGACGAAACTAGCCAAAGCTTGATCTTCTTGTTAGATAGGATGAAACACTGGTTCCACCACAAAACCACGGTCGACTAAAGCGCGCTCGACGAAAGCGCGTACCTGACGTCATCACAGCGCGATGAAAAAAGCACGCTGTGAGCGGTAAAGCTAAAATTAACGCGTAAACCTAAACCTAACCCCCCAAAACCTAACCCTAAACCTAACCCTTAACCTAACCCTAAACCTAACCCTTAACATAACTCTAAACCTAATGCTAACCCTTAATCTAACCCTAAACCTAACCCTTAACGTAACTCTAAACCTAATGCTAACCCTTAACCTAAACCTAACCCTAACGCTTAACCTAACCCTAACCCTAAAGCTAACCCTTACCTTAACGTGAATCGGCTTGCTTTTTAAAGCACCCTTTTTTCTCCGCAGTCATTGTTGTCGCGCTGCTGATGACGTCAGCGACGTGCTTTAATCGGGCGCGCTTTAGTGGGCTGCGGTTTTGACGTGCCACGTGAAACACTATAATTGCAATTTCATTCTAGTGATAATGCACATATAATGAGCATATCAACCGCTACCAAACGAAACTTAGAATCTAGTTAGCATTGTTGATCCCCTTCGTAGATTTTCAGTCCTGCTTACTCACAAGTTCCTGTTGAACTGAATCGCAAGTAATAACTGTCAAATAAGTCAGAAACTAATCTGAGATTGGGGGAAAAAACAAACAAACTGAAGACCAGCTCTCCCGCTGGTAAAATATTTTTACTTCTTGAACAGAATATTTTGTCAGTATTTTGTCATGACAAGGAAATGCGATTGATCTACGAAGGAGATTTAAGAGCAAATTTAAGCTAAATGGCATGAAATGCTTAAAAGCTTTCATTTTGAAATTTGTTCAAATATGAAAATGTTTTTTAATTTGATCAGGTAAAATTGCTCCCAGATACTTTAACGTTTATTATCATATAGTTGCATCAGTATTTTTAAACTTTCCCAACACTGTTCAAAATTAAAAAAAATAGCATCATATTGAAAAAAAAAAGAATATATGTTGTTTTGGGGTGTACTTCTGGACTTGGGGGCGATTTTATGATTGGTTAGAACAGGAATATAAGTTAAAAAAAAGAAAAAGATTGCCGATTAACCATTATCAAATCAAGGTGAGGGAAATGGAACAAATAGAAAAATATTAAATACAAATATATAGTTCAAAAGACGATACCAGTGGAATTATGATAGGGAAATAAGATATGGAAGAGGAAAATTATTTCTATGTAAATATGAGGATTGCTGGAATTTCACCCCGAAAATCTGTAAACTGGGAAATTAAAAGGGGTTTAGGCTCAGTGGCTAAGATGCTGAGCTTGCCGATCAGAAAGATCGGCAGTTTGGCGGTTCGAATCCCTCGCTCCGCGTAACGGAGCGAGCTCCCGTGACTTGTCCCAGCTTCTGCCAACCTAGCAGTTCGAAAGCACGTAAAAAATGGAAGTAGAAAAATAGGCACCACCTTTGGTGGGAAGGGAACAGCGTTCCGTGCGCCTTCGGCGTTGAGTCATGCCGGCCACGTGACCACGGAGACGTCTTCGGACAGCGCTGGCTCTTCGGCTTTGAAACGGAGATGAGCACCGCCCCCTAGAGTCGGAAACGGCTCGCACATATGTGCGAAGGGAACCTTTGCCTTATGTCCTATGTTTGTATTATTTTTAATATTTAATATTTAAGCAATGTTTACCTCAGGGAAGCACCACATTGGGGAGGAAAAGGCCTAAAACGAAAGGCGTTGTTGAACTCGTTTTCGCTTTGCATAATGTTATGTTTGGTTTGGATCAGGGTTTTGCTAAATAAATGGCAAGGGAGAGTAAGATACACATCCTAGCTCGTTTGTTCTTTCATTCACTAAAGGGCTGTTTATAAGAGTCGGCGAGGAATGTTTTTCTGAAAGGAGCCAATGAAGGATTCAGCCAGGGCGCCTTTGGCCGAAGGCCATTCCTTCCGCTTCGATAGAAGAGAATATTTGTAGCTCAGGGTTGACCTGATGAGGGCTCCTTGGTGCTCTCTGAGCTTGGTGGTTTTCTTGCAAACGTTTCATGACCCAACTGGGTAACATCATCAGTGCTAGAAGGGAGTGGAGTTTGCAGGGAGGAGGAGGAGGGGAAGAAAAGGAGAACTATGGAGTCTTTAGTGCTCTCTGAGCTTGGTGGTTTTCTTGCAGACGTTTCATGATCCAACTAGGCAACAATAGCAATAGCAGTTAGACTTATATACCGCTTCATAGGGCTTTCAGCCCTCTCTAAGCAGTTTACAGAGTCAGCATATCGCCCCCAACAATCTGGGTCCTCATTTTACCCACCTCGGAAGGATGGAAGGCTGAGTCAACCCTGAGCCGGTGAGATTTGAACAGCAGAACTGCAGAACTGCAGTCAGCTGAAGTAGCCTGCAGTGCTGCATTTAACCACTGCGCCACCTCGGCTCTACATCATCAGTGCTAGAAGGGAGTGGGGTTTTGGGGGGGGAGAGGAGGGGGAGAGAGAAGGAGAAGGAAGAGGGGAAGAAGTAGGATGGAGGAAGAGGAAAAGACGGGAGGAAGAGGAGAGAGAAGGAGGTGGAAGAGGGGAAGAAGTAGGAGGAGGAAGAGGAAAAGACATGAAGAGGAGGAGGAGAGAGAAGGAGGTGGAAGAGGGGAAGAAGGAGGAAGAGGAAAAGACAGGAGAGAAGAAGGAAGAGGGAAAGAAGTAGGAAGGAGGAGGAAGAGGAAAAGATAGGAGGAAGAGGAGAGAAGAAGAAGGAAGTGGAGAAGTAGAAAGGAGGAGGAGGAAGAGGAAAAGACAGGAGGAGGAGAGAGAAAAAGAAAGAGGGGAATAAGTAGTAAGACAGGAGGAGGAGGAGGACTGTAGGGTCTTGATTCCTGAGCTTGGTTGTTTCCTTGAAGACGTTTCATGACCCAACTCAGTAACATCATCAGTGTTGGAAGGAAGTTGGGTTTGCAGAGAGGAGGAGGAGAACTATGGGGTCTTTGTTGCTCTCTGAGCTTGGTGAGCTTCTTGCAGACATTTCACGACCCAACTAGGTAACATCATCAGGATTGAAAATGTGCCTCACATCCTCCCTCCCTCCCTCCCTCCTTCTCTCTCTCCCTCCCTCCCTCCCTCCCTCTCTCTCTCTCTCTCTCTCTCTTAATTTCCAGGAAATGTAAAATTGTCACCAGCGGACCCTGGCTAGAAGGGCCTCCAATCGCTTTGCGAGACGTCTCTATCATGTCACAACCTCCTGGGTCAAAGGAAGAGTTTGTCCCTCTTTGGGCCATCAGCGACAAGGGAGACGTTCTCTGCCGGCTCCAAGTCACCCCCCAAAATCCGGCGGTAAAAACTTTCCTCCTCTTTTTTGTTTGTTTGTTTGTTTTTAAACAGTTTCTTTCTATATTTTCACATGACAAACATAAGCGCTTAGTGAACGGCGCCTTATTGTCTGGGTCAATATATATATAATACTTTCGCTACTCATTTTATACCTCTACTATCCAACCATTTATAAAAACAAGTCCCATGTTAAAAAGTACTCTGTATTCTTTTGTTTTTAGTGTCCATCTGTCCATTTCTGCACAATCTATTTTTTAAAAAATTACATCATCTTCTATCGCTGGGATGACGAATCTCTGGCACACAAATCACAGGTGGCATGTGGAGCTGTTTGTTAGGGCACGAGGGGCATTGCCCTGTCAGGCAGAGATGTGTGTGTGTCTCCCCCCCCCCCCCCGTCTACTCTATTCTACTCTACTAATAGAATAGTAGAGTAGAATAGAATAGTAGAGTAGAATAAGAGTAGAATAGAATAAGAGTAGAGCAGAATAGAAGAATAGAGTAGAATAGAAGAGTAGAGTAGAATAAGAGTAGAGTAGAATAGAATAGTAGAATAGAATAGAATAGAATAGAATAGAATAGAATAGTAGAGTAGAATAAGAGTAGAGTAGAATAAGAGTAGAGTAGAATAGAAGAGTAGAGTAGAATAAGAGTAGAATAGAATAAGAGTAGAGTAGAATAGAAGAGTAGAGTAGAATAAGAGTAGAATAGAATAAGAGTAGAGTAGAATAGTAGAGTAGAATAGAAGAGTAGAGTAGAATAAGAGTAGAATAGAATAGTAGAGTAGAAGAGAAGAGTAGAATAAGAGTAGAATAGAATAAGAGTAGAGTAGAAGAGAAGAGTACAGTAGAATAGAATAGAAGAGTAGAGTAGAATAAGAGTAGAGTAGAATAGAAGAGTAGAGTAGAATAGAATAGTTTAGAATAAGAGTAGAGTAGAACAGAATAGTTGAGTAGAATAAGAGTCGAGTAGAGTAGAATAAGAGTCGAGTAGAATAGAATAGAATAATATAGAGTAAAAGTAGAGTAGAATAAGAGTAGAGTAGAGTAGAATAACTGGAAAGGACCTTGGAGGTCTTCTAGTCCAACCCCCTGTTCAGGCATTCAACCCAATACCATTTCAGACAAATGGGGCCAAAGGCGCTTTATAACTGTCTCGCTTAGCCACAGAAACGTTGGGCTGAATTCTGGTCATACGTCAAGGACTTCTTGTCTAGTCTTCGTGTCTCCCCAGAGTCTTCAGCATCAGAGCACTTCAGCTGTGGGAAGTTTACCTGGGCACAGGTTGCCCGACTCAAAGAAGGGATGGGAAAGGACAGAGACAGATGTTCTCCTCTTGAAGGTCTTCTAGGCTCACAAAGCTTTTGTCATCCACGCTCTCTTCCCCCAACAGGGCACCTCCTGGCTGCATGTGGGAACAGACCAACCCTTCGTTTCGGTCACCATAGGGATGTTTCACCAAGTCTGGGCTGTCGCCCAAGATGGCTCGGCATTCTGTCGTGGGTCGGTGTCTTCCAAGAAACCAGAAGGTGAGTTTGTAGCCAGTCGAGAGTAAAGATGGAAGGAGGGAGGGAAACGAATCAAGGAGAGAAGCAACCTAGAGCTAAGGGGACATTTCCTGACAGTGGGACAATTAACCAGTGGAACAACTTGCCTCCAGGAGTTGTGGGTGCTCCAACACTGGAGGGTGTTGAGAAGAGAATGGACAATCATTTGTCTGAAATGGTATTGGGTTTAATGCATGAACGGGGTTGGACTAGAAGACCTCCAAAGTCCTTTCCAGTTATTCTATTCTACTCTACTCTACTCTACTCTACTCTACTCTACTCTACTCTACTCTACTCTACTCTACTCTACTCTACTCTACTCTACTCTTATTCTACTCTACTCTTACTCTATATTATTCTATTCTATTCTACTCTTATTCTAAACTATTCTATTCTACTCTGCTCTTATTCTACTCTACTCTTCTATTCTACTCTACTCTACTCTTATTCTACTCTACTCTTACTCTATATTATTCTATTCTATTCTACTCGACTCTTATTCTACTCTTATTCTACTCGACTTATTCTACTCAACTATTCTGTTCTCCTCTACTCTTATTCTAAACTATTCTATTCTACTCTTCTATTCTATTCTACTCTACTCTTATTCTACTCTTATTCTACTCTACTATTGTATTCTATTCTACCCTACTATTCTATTCTATTCTATTCTACTCTACTATTCTATTCTACTCTACTCTACTATTCTATGCTACTCTACTCTTATTCTACTCTACTATTCCACTCTACTATTCTATTCTACTCTACTATTCTATTCTACTCTACTATTCTATTCTACTCTACTCTTCTATTCTACTCTACTCTTATTCTATTCTACTCTTATTCTACTCTACTATTCTATTCTACTCTACTATTCTATTCTACTCTACTATTCTATTCTACTCTACTCTACTATTCTATTCTATTCTACTCTACTCTACTATTCTACTCTACTCTACTATGCTACTCTACTCTACTCTTATTCTATTCTACTCTTATTCTACTCTACTCTACTCTTATTCTAGTATCCTATCCTTAATTCTATCCGATCCCAAAAAGTTTATGCAGTTTGCCAACTCTAGTTTTCTGTGCATCTAATGCTCAGCCAGGCCCAAAGTCACCCAGCCGGTTTTCATACCTAAGGTAGGCTTAAAACTCACCGTCTCCCAGTTTTTTTAATCCAGCCTCTTAACCACAAAACCAGACTGACACAACCCACAGTTCCTGCTGTGTTTTGAGCCAGTCACGTTTAGTTTAGAAGACAGGATTTGTGTTGTTGATATTTTTCAAGGAACAAAGTAAATGCTTTGAGTTTCCCACCCATTAAAAGAAGGGGAAAGGATGACTTTTCCCCCCTTTTAAACAAAGGTTTAAAAGCCAAACTCAGTCCTTTGCCTGTTAATCCCAGCCAACAAAATAGTTGGCTTCAAACAATGTGGCGATCGTTGAACCTAGTCCAAGAAGCCGGCCAATTGCTAAAATTGGCCGCATGTAATAAGTCAAGTTTGTATTTCCGTGTTCTGACCGAGGCTTCCCCAGAGCATGAATCAAACTCCTGGTCCCGACAAAAACCCCTTTCATTAATTGACTGTGAATTCTGCTCCTTCACATCCAGCAAAGTCTTTCAAGGGAGGATTTACGGTCACAGACCTTATCTGGCTTGGAGAGCTGCCAGGTTGATATCTGCAAAACTTGGCAAGGAGTCTTGGAGAGTCACGAACCAATGAAGCGAATGAATTATCTCCTGCAAGCTCCACTCCTCTTTTATTTCCTCTGGGAAGGGCCATTCATCATCCACCTGTGGCCTTACTCCCAAATCAACCCTTGTTCTTTAGCTGTTCCCTTCGTCTGGCAATTCTGTGCATGCGCACACTGGGAACAGGCTCCAGCTGTTCCTCTGCCTCACTGATGTCTGACTCAGAAGGCAGCTGATAACTGTCAGATGGCCCTGGCCCCCTCTCTGCCTCCGACACAGGGCCCCCCTCAGAGCCTTCCCCAGACTCCAGGACTGGCCCATCTTCCTCCCCAACCCTCCTCACTCTCCGAATCTGCTGCCAGCTCCATTGGCCCCTGAAGGGCCACAACACTCAATGGCTGCCTTAATTCAATGAATTCAAATAAATAACAAGGAAGGAAATCATTTTTGTTTCTTTTACTTCTTGCTGGTTTTCTGGCAATATCCAGGCGAATGCTGGTACCACGTCCCTTCTCCTCTGAAGCAGAAATTAAAGCAGGTTTCCGTGGGCCGAACGGCGGTGCTGGCTGTGGATAAAAATGGTGAGGAGAGAATCCGGTGTTCCCGGTTGGGTTTCTCTTTGTAATGGTGGCTTTGGGGGAAAGAAAATCTGGTTTCTTTTGAGTTGCTGGCCAATTGTGTAAGCGCTCCATGGGAAAGGAAGTGCAATTACATTGTAAAATCACGGAACAATCTGTACTTGTTCGTGGTTAGCAATTGAATTGTTAACCGTTCACTCATTAGCCATTGCTCACAAGTTGCAACGGCGGTGAAAAAAAAGGGACTTATGGACCGGTCCTCATACTTATGACCAACACCGCATCCCCACAGTTACCCAATCAAAAGTCTGGGACGTTTATTTGTTTATTTGTTTGTTTGTTTGTTTGTTTATTTATTTATTATTTATTATTTATTATTTATTATTTATTTATTTATTTATTTATTAGACTTATATACCGCTTCATAGGGCTTTCAGCCCTCTCTAAGCGGTTTACAGATTTTTAGCAAATTGAGTAGGCAAATTGCCCCCACAGTCTGGGTCCTCATTTCACCCACCTCGGAAGGATGGAAGGCTGAGTCAACCTTGAGCCGGTGAGATTTGAACCGCTGAACTGCAGATAACAGTCAGCTGAAGTGGCCTGCAGTACTGCACCCTAACCACTGCACCACCTTATCATTAGCATGTGTTTAACAATGGTTGCAATGTTCCAGGATCACTTGTGATCTCCACTTGTGATCTTCTTAGCCCAGAGGTCACCAACTGGTGATCCGTGAGAAAGTTTTGATGGTCCACAGAAAAACTATTTGCATTTTTTAAAATTAAAAGTTTTAAAGAGTTTTACAAGTATGTACCTTCCCTCCCCCCCCCGACCCCCACATCCCCGAGCAGAGCAAATACAGGGTATAATAGTAATAGCAATAGCAGTTAGACTTATATACCGCTTCATAGGGCTTTCTATTAATTATATCTGTCTGTGTCTGTCTATTAATTATATCTTAATTATAGCTATCTGTTAATTATATCTGTTAATAGCAATAGCAGTTAGACTTATATACCGCTTCATAGGGCTTTCTATTAATTATATCTGTCTGTGTCTGTCTATTAATTATATCTTAATTATAGCTATCTGTTAATTATATCTGTTAATAGCAATAGCAGTTAGACTTATATACCGCTTCATAGGGCTTTCTATTAATTATATCTGTCTGTGTCTGTCTATTAATTATATCTTAATTATAGCTATCTGTTAATTATATCTGTTAATAGCAATAGCAGTTAGACTTATATACCGCTTCATAGGGCTTTCTATTAATTATATCTGTCTGTGTCTGTCTATTAATTATATCTTAATTATAGCTATCTGTTAATTATATCTGTTAATAGCAATAGCAGTTAGACTTATATACCGCTTCATAGGGCTTTCTATTAATTATATCTGTCTGTGTCTGTCTATTAATTATATCTTAATTATAGCTATCTGTTAATTATATCTGTTAATAGCAATAGCAGTTAGACTTATATACCGCTTCATAGGGCTTTCTATTAATTATATCTGTCTGTGTCTGTCTATTAATTATATCTTAATTATAGCTATCTGTTAATTATATCTGTTAATAGCAATAGCAGTTAGACTTATATACCGCTTCATAGGGCTTTCTATTAATTATATCTGTCTGTGTCTGTCTATTAATTATATCTTAATTATAGCTATCTGTTAATTATATCTGTTAATAGCAATAGCAGTTAGACTTATATACCGCTTCATAGGGCTTTCTATTAATTATATCTGTCTGTGTCTGTCTATTAATTATATCTTAATTATATCTATCGCTTAATTATATCTGTTAATAGCAATAGCAGTTAGACTTATATACCGCTTCATAGGGCTTTCAGCCCTCTCTAAGCGGTTTAGAGTCAGCATATTGCCCCCAACAACAATCTGGGTCCTCATTTTACCCACCTCGGAAGGATGGAAGGCTGAGTCAACCCTAGCAACCATATACTAAAATAAACTAACTAACTTTAGCATCGTCCCTCGCTTGTACTTAAACTCCCCTTTTGTAAAGCTAACTTTAGATAAGTTGTAACATTCCTTGCTCATTCATTCATAAGCTATCTGGAGTTTCTTAGTCCCATATTTATTCTGAATGTAATCAATCCATCTTCTCCATTCCAGCTTGTATTTCTCATTTGAGTGGTCTTTGAGATATGCTGATATTTTAGCCATCTCTGCTAAGTTTGTTACTTTTAACGTCCATTCTTGAATAGTAGGCAATTCTTCCTTCTTCCAGTACTGCGCCACCAACAGTCTTGCTGCCGTTGTTAAGTTGCATTTTTTATATTGCACTACTTATCTTTTTAAAAAATTTATATTAGTGATCTGCAGGATTTAAAGTTATGAATTTAGATTGGTGACCCCTGTCCTAGCCAGCTTGCGACGAGCAAAGTCAATGGAGAAAGCTGGATTCGCTTAATGACTGCATGATTAAACTTAGCAATAGCAATAGCAGTTAGACTTATATTCTGCTTCATAGGGCTTTCAGCCCTCTCTAAGCGGTTTACAGAGTCAGCATATCACCCCCACAGTCTGGGTCCTCATTTCACCCACCTCGGAAGGATGGAAGGCTGAGTCGACCTTGAGCCGGTGAGATTTGAACCGCTGAACTGCAGATAACAGTCAGCTGAAGTGGCCTGCAGTACTGCACCCTAACCACTGCGCCACCTCGGCCGTGATTCCTTAGGTAAAGGTTCCCCTCGCACATATGTGCTAGTCGTTCCCGACTCTAGGGGGCGATGGTTATCTCCATTTCAAAGCCGAAGAGCCAGCGCTGTCGAAAGACGTCTCTGTGGTCATGTGGTTGGCATGACTCAACACCGAAGGCTCACGAAACGCTGTTCCCTTCCCACCAAAGGTGGTCCCTATTTTTCTACTTACATTTTTTAAAAATGCTTTCGGACTGCTAGATTGGCAGGAGCCGGGACAAGTAACGGGAGCTCACTCCATTTGCCAGCACTGGGGATTCGAACCGACGAACTGCCGACCTTTCTGATCGACAAGCTCAGCGTCTTAGCCCCTGAGCCACCGTTGATTCCCTTAACGGTGGCAAAAAAAAAAACATGTCATAACAGGGGTCCCTTAACAACTACCTTGCTTAGCAATGAAAATTAATTGCGGTCATAAATGGAGGACTCCCTATACTGGATTAACTGAAGCCAGCACTCTGTCTACAAAGATTTACAAGGAGTTAAGATCACCAACTGGTAGATGAATTTGTTTCTGCTTGGTCTGAAAGTTTTGTCTTTTACAGGTAATCTGTGGTTTCGTGCCGGAATCACACCGAGTTACCCTCAAGGATCTAGTTGGGAACACATTTCAAACAACGTCCGAAAAGTTTCTGTCGGACCTTTGGATCAGGTGCGGCCATATCAGAAAAGTATCTCTTGTAAGAATTTAACCCAGTGTTTCTTAACTTTAAGATGAGTGGACTTCAACTCCCAGAATTCCCCAGCCAGCTGTGTGCCCCTTCTGATTGGGGTTACCTGCCACGGTAGATATTTTACGACTCTGAAAAATACCCCTCCCGGCTGCCACTTAGCAATAGCAATAGCAGTTAGACTTATATACCGCTTCATAGGGCTTTCAGCCCTCTCTAAGCGGTTTACAGAGTCAGCATATTGTCCCCACAGTCTGGGTTCTCATTTCACCCACCTCGGAAGGATGGAAGGCTGAGTTAACCTTGAGCCGGTGAGATTAGAACCGCTGAGCTGCAGATAACAGTCCGCTGAAGTGGCCTGCAGTACTGCACCCTAACCACTGCGCCACCTCGGCTCTTTCGGCTTTGTGAGAGCATCTCGGCCGTCTTCAAAGCCCATCTTTGACCTGGGCATGACGTGTTCATGAAGAAGGATGGCTTGCAAAACCTTTCCTGTTATATTTATATTTATATTTATTTTTTTTAGATCTGGGTGATAGCTGATAAAGTCCAAGGGAGTCACAGCCTGAGCTGTGGGACTGTCTGCCACCGGACCGGGGTGCAGCCTCTGGAACCCAAGGGAGTCTCCTGGGACTACGGCATCGGGGTGAGCTTCCAAAACTCTCGGTCCTCTCCATAATCCAGAGAGCTCTATAAGCAGAAGAGACAAGAGGTCTTTTAGATGGAAGGTTTCTGAAGAGTCAGGTTCCAACTGTGGTGCTCTCTGAGCTTGGTGGTGTTTCTTGCGGGCGTTTCGTGACCCAACGAGGTAGCATCATCAGTGCTAGAAGGGAGGGCAGGGTGCAGAGAGGAGGAGGAGGACTGCGGGGTCCTTGGTGCTCTCTGAGCTTGGTGGTTTTCTTGCAGACGTTTCGTGACACAGCTAGGTAACATCATCAGGGCTTGAAGGCAGTGGGATTTTGGGGGACGAGGAAGAAGAGGAGGAGGACTTGTGGGGTCCTTGGTGCTCTTTTGAGCATGGTGGCTTTCTGGCAGACATTTCATTACCCAACTAGATAACATCATCAGTACTAGAAAGGAATTGTGTTTCCTCTGTTTTTATACATATACTGATAATGTTACCTAGTTGGATAATGAAATGTCTGCCAGAAAACCATCCTGCTCAATGAGCACTAAACACACAGACACACACACACACACACTGCTCTGTTTTGTGTTGGTGGGAGTGTTCTTGCTAGCTCCTTGGTTAGGCTGTTGTTTAATGTTAGCTTGTTTGTCTGAGTTGATGGATCCTCAAATGGAGTATTGTTTACTTATAGATTGTTGGTCTAGTGTTAAATCTTGGTCTTACTCTCTATGGGTGTTGATTAGTTGGTGAGGAGATGTCTAGGGCTTTTTAATTTCCTTTAGGGCTTTCTGATTGTCTGGGGTCCTTCTGACTTTTGAAACAGAATTTGGTGTGACCCAGGTTATGTAGTTAGAACGCTTTGTGTCAGATGGATGATTGGATAGATAGATTAGATAGATGATAGATAGATAGATAGATAGATAGATAGATAGATAGATAGATAGATAGATAGATAGATAGATGATAGATAGATAGATAGATGATAGATAGATATAGATAGATAGATAGATAGATAGATAGATAGATGATAGATAGATAGATAGATAGATAGATAGATAGATAGATGATAGATAGATAGATAGATAGATAGATAGATAGATAGATGATAGATAGATAGATGATAGATAGATAGATAGATAGATAGATAGATAGATAGATGATAGATAGATAGATAGATAGATAGATAGATAGATAGATAGATAGATAGATAGAATGAGAAAGAGAGAGATAGCAATAGCAATAACAATAGCACTCTTGCACCCAATAATCTGGGTCCTCATTTTACCCACCTCGGAAGGATGGAAGGCTGAGTCCAACCTTGAGCCTGGTGATATTTGAACTGCTGAACTGCAGCTAGCAGTCAGCAGAAGTAGCCTGCAGTACCCCTCTCTAACCACTGCGCCACCTTGGCCTCGATAGAATTAAATGAATGGCAAAAGTTGCAGGAGAGGTATTACACATGAGCAATGTCAACTGCATATAAACCATTCCCTCCCGATTCCTGACTTTCAGTTTATCCTCCCTCCTTTGCAGGGAGGATGGGAACACATCACCGTCCGAGGAAACTCGACCGAAAGGACCAAGGTGGCGGCTCAGGATGGTCCCAGCAGCTCTCCTCGCAACCTCAGTAGCTTAGAGGTTCACGGAAGCCACCAGCCCCAAACCACCATTTTTGTCGACGGCGTCCAAGACTTGGACCTTAACGCTGTCCAGTGTTGACTTGTCTTCTGACGTTTCCACCTTCTGCTCATGGCGGGTGTCCTGGATCACGGAAGCTACCCGGAAGACCAGGCTGGTTTTGGAACGCTCCCCCATTGAGTGTCCAAGGAGACCAAGCCAACTCCAAGCATGAAATCCACACCGACCCTTCCATCTTGTGTCCCTTTGGCGAGACCGCAGGCGTCGACCCCCCATCCTCGTCGAAGTGATGCTCCAACCTGGGAGGGTGGTGGTGGTGGTAGTGGTCTCCCAGTTGTGTGTGTTTGTGATCTCCCAGAATTCCCCACTTCTCCGTGAGCATTCTGGAAGTTAAGATTCAACCCCATCCTTCCAGTGGAGAAGATACACAACGGAGAAGATCATGATCTGGAGACAGTTGAACAGAGAGACTGCATGTCCCACCACCTCAGTGGGAGAACTGGATGTTTGTGTCTGTGTGTGTGTATGTGTGAATTCTGCTCGTGTTGTTGTTTTAACCCCTTAATTTATTATCGCATTTCTTAGGCCTGGTGGAATCTGAAGTTCTCCGGTAGCCCTGGATTCGTTCCCATCAACTAAGCCTTGGTTTATGCTGGCCAGTATATGACCCAACAATGTAGGCGAATTAGGATCGATTAACCCTTTCTATTCTAAGCCCCTCCACCCCTCGGAGTATCGTTGACCCGATCCCTGGCTTTCTTAGATGTTCCACAGGCAGGACCTGATATATGGTGAGCCAGCCTCCCAGACGGGGTTGATATGAATAAACTGAGCCAGTTGGTTAATTCTATAGGTAGCACTTTGGATGGATGGATGGATGGATGGATGAAGATAGATAGATAGATAGATAGATAGATAGATAGATAGATAGATAGATAGATAGATAGATAGATAAATTTTCTTCAAAGGCCCCAGGGGGGCCTACATTTGTCACCCAATGATGAGAATGAGCAGAGAAGCAGCTAGGGATTGAAAAGCCAAGATTGGCAGCTGGCAACCCCTGGGCGAAATGCAGCTGTGAAAATGGCCAATGGCTCCATTTTTCCTGTTGATTTAGAGCACTCAATCTCAGCAACTCAAAGATGTATAGATTGATTGACTTTCTTTCTTTCTTTCTTTCTTTCTTTCTTTCTTTCTTTCTTTCTTTCTTTCTTTCTTTCTTTACTTTACCCTCTCCCTCCTTCCCCTTCCTTTCCTATTTCTCTTCTTTCCTTCATCTATCTCTTTTTCTTTCTTCGTTTTCTTCCCCCCTCTCTCTGTTTCTTTCTCTGTCACTTTACCTTATCTTACTTTACTTTATTCCTTCCCCCTCTCCCTCCTTTCCCTTCCTTTCCTACTTCCCTTTCTTCCTTCCTTCATCTATCTTTCTTTTTCTCTTTCTCATTTCCCTCCCCTCTCTTTCTTTTTCTTTCTTTCTCTCGCTCTCCCACTTCACTGTATTCTTTCCCCCTCTCCCTCCTTCCCCTTCCTTTCCTACTTCCCTTTCTTCCTTCCTTCATCTATCTTTCTTTCTCATTTCCCTCCCCTCTCTCTTTCTTTTTTCTTTCTCTCTCCCTCTCTCACTTTATTCTTCCCCCCCTCTCCCTTCTTCCCCTCCCTTTCATACTTTGCTTGCTTCCTTCCTTATCTTTCTTTCTTTTTCTTCTTTCCCTCCCTCCCTCTTCCTTCCTTCTTTCCTTTCCGCAAAAGTGCACTAAAACAGCTAAGGGAAGGACACTCCTGCCTCCTTGATGGGGCCCCGTTGACCTTAATCAGAACAAGGAGTTTTCGATCCACTTGTGTATCTTCTCTGGTGATGCCTCTAGTGTGAGAGAGAGACAGCGAGCAACATTGTGGCCTGGTTCCAGAATTGTTTTGCATTTGAAATCAATACCTTTACATTTCTTTTCCCTTTGAGTGCCTGGATGTGACACCAAGGGAGGGAAAAAATACAGGTGGGATGAGTGTGTTTTAAGCATCATGTTCTCAAAAACGGGGGGGGGGGGAATGGATAGATGTTCTGTTTTAAAAGCAGAACGGTTCCTTTTCTACCGGTCGCCGGTTTTTCAGAGTGAAATATTTTTGTATTTGTCACTGTCGAGAAAGAAAAAATTGTGGCACGAAGTGGCTCTTGATACGTGGACACCTGTTTATGAAATGTTCACATTTTATTCAATATTCAAGCAAAAGCGAGACACATTTTCCCTTCCCCGACACCGAGGACACCATTTGGGTTGATTTTTTTTTCTCCACTGGGGAACGAGAAGTGAAGAATGTACGTGTACGCCTAAAGAAAAATTCACCCACGCCACGAATCGAAACCCAACGCAATGTAGAAACGGCCCAGAGGGGACAATAAAATCAAATCAAGATGTTAACCGTGTACATTTCATTTTTAACGTTTCCTTTCTTTTAAATGTACTCTTAATTTGGAATAGAAGAACAGAGTTGGAAGGGACCTTGGAGGACTTCTAGTCCAACCCCCTGCTTAAGGTTGGAAACCCTACACCACTTCAGACAAATGGCTCTCCAACATCTTCTTAAAAACGTCCAGTGTTGGAACATTCACAACTTCTGGAGGCAAGTTGTTCCACTGATTAATTGTTCTAACTATTAGGAAATTCCTCCTTACTCCTAGGTTGCTTCTCTCCGTAATTAGTTTCCACCCATTGCTCCTTGTCCTGCCTTAAGGTGCTTTGGAGAATAGCTTGACTCCCTTTTCTTTGGGGCAACCCCTGAGATATCGGAAGACTGCTATCGTGTCTCCCCTAATCCTTATTTTCATTAAACTGGACATCCCCAGTTCCTGCAACCGTTCTTCATATGTTTTAGCCTCCAGTCCCCTAATCCTCTTTGTTGCTCTTCTCTGCACTCTTTCTAGAGTCTCCACATCTTTTCTATATTGTGGCGACCAAAACTGGATGCCGTATTCCAAGTGTGGCCTTACCAAGGCCTTATAAAGTGGTATCAACACTTCCCGTGACCTTGATTCTCTCCCTCTGTTGATGCAGCCTAGAACTGTGTTGGCTTTTTTGGCAGCTGCTGCACACGGCTGGCTCATATGTAATTGGGAAAACAGCAGTGGTCCATCTTTTGATCCCCAAAATAAGTGCTTGGCCTTATTTTCGGGGAGGTCTTAATTTGAGGTGCAAGAGGCAGCGAGCGTGATCTGCGGAAGGCTCCGATGAGGGCTCTGTGTTGGAGGCAGAGGTGGGGGAGCAGAGCCGTACGCCAGTTATCAGCTGCTGCTGTGTTGCAATATTTTTGGGGAGGTCTTATTTTCAGGGGGAGGGCTTATTTTAGCGCATGCGCTCAAAAGCCCGATTGGGCTTATTATCCGGGGAGGTCTTATTTTCAGGGAAACGGTAGGAATTGGGAAAATAGTAATATGCTATGGCAATTTTTTTCTACAGAGAAGGGAGGGGGGTAGTATTTCTCTCTGAGTTAAATTGCTCTCTATGAGATTCAATTCTCTATGAGAATTGAATTGAATTTTATTATTTGTATGCCGCCCTTCTCCGGGAGGGACTCAGGGCGGCGAACAACTCAAAAGGGGAAAAAGGGGAACATAGAACAGAGTACAAATAATTAAAATAGGCAAGAATCACACAACCACACAAGTCGAGAGGGGAGGGGAACTCATCAACCCCAGGCCTGCCGGCAAAGCCAGGTTTTGACGGCTTTTCGGAAGGCCTGGAGAGAGGTGAGGGTCCGAATCCCTGCCGGGAGTTCGTTCCAGAGGGCCGGAGCTGCCACAGAGAAGGCCCTCCCCCGGGTAGTAGCCAGGTGGCATTGGCTGGTAGACGGAACCCGGAGGAGGCCGACCCTGTGAGATCTAATGGGTCTGTGGGAGGTAATTGGCAGCAGGCGGTCTCTCAAAGAGTGTCAATCAGAGTTACTTCCCAACCCTCAACAACAACCAGAATTCCTAATTTTTCAAATGAGCAAAGAAGAGGGGAGCCAACAACGGCGAACCTGATTTTACAAGTGGGGTTTTTATTGTGCGTTGAGCTGTTCCTCTCTGCTGGCTGTTTCAAGCCGGAAGAAGTGTGAGCAGATGCACCGGAGAATGTCGATGGAAAGGGCTTTCTTCCTCCCAAACTGGCTTTTCTGCTTTGCCCTGGAAGTGTCTTCTGCAGAGATTAAGAGGAGCGATGTTTGTGTTGGCACCAAGGGGGAAAGTGGATACTGTAGTATCTTTAACTGCTTAATTTGGGCCAAGTGGTTTGCGGTTGTTCCCGGGTTGGGTACAACGGGTCGACCATTTGAAACTCTTCCTCGCTCATTGAGGAGGGTCGACAGCTGGGAAGAAAGGAATGAATAACAGAACAAACAAAGAGTTGGAAGGGACCTTGGAGGTCTTCTAGTCCAACCCCCTGCTCAAACAGGAGACCCTGTGCCATTTCAGCCAAAGGGTGGTCCAGTCTCTTCCGAAAAAACTCCTGTGTTGAAACATCCCACAGCATCTCAAGGTCAATACATTTCTCCTTAGTTCTAAGTTGCTTCTCTCTTAGTTTCCAGCCATTGTTTCTTCTTCTACCTTCAGGTGAGTTTCTTGAGTTCCTTACATGTTGGACCTTCTCTTTAACTTAGAGGACCGTAGAACTTCTACAAAGTCACAACGCCCTCCGTTTGTGACTCCTAATATCTCTGCACCTACACACATCTGGAACAGGCTCCAGCTGCTCTTCTTCCTCACTTATCTCCAACTCCGAAGGCAGCTGGGAAATGTCAGACGGCCCTGGATCTATCTCTGTGTCTGACGTAGAATAGCAATAGCAATAGCACTTAGACTTATATACCGCTTCATAGGGCTTTCAGCCCTCTCTAAGCGGTTTACAGAGTCAGCATATCACCCCCACAGTCTGGGTCCTCATTTCACCCACCTCGGAAGGACGGAAGGCTGAGTCAACCTTGAGCCAGTGAGATTAGAACCGCTGAACTGCAGATAACAGTCAGTTGAAGTGGCCTGCACCCTAACCACTGCGCCACCTCGGCTCAATATCCATCAGAGACTTCCCCAGACTCCAGGACTGGCCCAAGTTCCCCCCCAATGTCCCCATCGTCCAAGCTCTGCTGGCAGCTGGCCTTTGAGATGTTATACAAGCCAAAGATCCCTGGCTTGTCTCCGAAGGTCAGGACGGTTGTGTTTTCATGAATGATGCTTAGAGTTTGGGTGCAAGAGACATGCCCCTTCATAAGGCCTTGGTAAGCCCACTCTTGGAACACTGCATCAGTGTTTTGGTCACCACAATATAAAAAAGATGTCGAGACTCTGGAAAGAGTGCAGAGAAGAACAACAAAGATGATTAGGGGACCAAAGGCTTAAAGCATACAAAGAACGGTTGCAAGAATTGGATAGGTCTAGTTTAATTTTTTTTTAAAAATAAGAAGGACTAGGGGTGACAGGATAACAGCACACCAATATTTGTGGGTGTTGGAAGGAAAATCCATCTGGTTCAGTTCCAAGCTGGGAGAAAGCAATAGCAATAGCAGTTAGACTTATATACCGCTTCATAGGGCTTTCAGCCCTCTCTAAGCGGTTTAGAGAGTCAGCATATCGCCCCCACAGTCTGGGTCCTCATTTCACCCACCTCGGAAGGATGGAAGGCTGAGTCAACCTTGAGCCGGTGAGATTAGAACCGCTGAACTGCAGATAACAGTCAGCTGAAGTGGCCTGCAGTACTGCACCCTAACCACTGCGCCACCTCGGCTCGGAAAGATGATGGAAACAACATGGAGGCGGATTGGAAAGAAAGTTTATTGACGCACAGAACCACACCCACAAAGGCAGCATACAGTGCTGGGACAGCTGACCAAATGGTTGAATTGGTGGATGGACCTTTATAGTTTCTGTAACTTTAAAGTTTTGGATTTATGTAATGTGGGCTCTGTGTTTCTAAAAGGGTGTTGGGCAGTTCCTATTGTCATTAGATTTTCTCCTCTGTTGGATCTTGGGTGAAGGGCTTCTCGTTCTAATCCTACCATTCTGCTTTCGTTAGTGGTAAAACATTGCTCCAAGGAGTTTTGAAATAGCCCGTCTTGAATGGATTTCTGCCTGCAGGGGTGTTCAAACTTGACAGCTTTAAGACTTTAAGGTTCAGATAGGACTCTTAGAGGCCGGCGGGGCGATTGGCGAGCCAGCCAATCAGTGAGCGGCGGGCGGGGCAAGCGGGCGGTCGGGAGGAGGGAGCTGGAACCGGTTCTAAACGGCACGGTAGATTTGTGGAACCTCTTCTATAGAAGAGATTAGAACCGGCAGGAAGCCACGCCTATAAAGCCTCCGGAGCCTGGGGAGGGCGAAAAATGGCCTCAAAAAAAGGCTGAAGTCACCTGGCCAGTGCATGCGTGCGCGCTGGCCAGCTGACAGGGCAACGCCTTGCTTGCCCGGGGAAATGGCTCTACGTGCCGTCTGTGGCACGAATGCCATAGGTTCACCATCCCGGCACTATGCCATAGAATTCAATATAGTTACTGCCCTGGGATAGAAGCTGTTTTTCAGCCAGAGGGTAATAGTTCAAAAAAAAAGGGGGTGGCCAGGATGAGATGGATCTTTAAGTTTTAAGTTTAAGTTTTAATAACATTTGTATGCCGCCCAATCCCGTGGGACTCCGGGCGGCTAACAATACAGTAAATCAAAAAAGAAGAAGAGGAAAGAAAAAAAAAATAGATTAAAAAAAAAAAACACATCATGCACTCCATTCTAAGTGGGGCTGGACCATATTTTGGGGTCAACAGCCCCAGGCCTGCCGGAACAGCCAGGTTTTAATGGCTTTACAGAAGGCCGGGAGAGTGGGAAGGGTCCAGATCTCTGCGGGAAGATCGTTCCACAGGGCTGGAGCCGCTACAGAGAAAGACCTCCCTCAGGTAGTCGCCAACCGGCATTGTCCGGTCGACGGTACCCTAAGGAGGCCCAATCTGTGCGATGCTTTAAGGATGTTTCAACTTTCTTATGGCAGCGGGAGGTATAAATCTCTTCCAAAGAGGGGAGAGGGCAACCCATGATCCTCTGGGCAACGACGTTGACCCTCTGGAGCGCTCTCCTATCTGCCACTGTGCAATTGGCAAATGAGACACAGGTGCAGCAAGTTAAAATACTCTCTATGGTGCAGCGGTAGAAAGCCACCAGAATAGAATTAGAATTAATTAGAATTATTTTGGAGGGAGCTGGAAGGGATCTTGGAGGTCTTCTAGTCCAGCCCTCCGATCAACCAGGAGAACCTATATAAGAATCGGTGTTGGAAGCAGTAGAGGATCTTAAATTCTCTGTCCAACCTCCAACTTTGGAACGGAGAAGGTGAACTTATCTGAGATGTTACCCCCCCAAGGAACATCTTGTGTTCCTTAAGTCCCACAGAAAACAACAGAGAAGGGGGGACTTCTAGAGATCAACTTGGTGCCACCTCTGACGGCACCAAACAACAGCACAGATTTCAACTCTGCCTTGAACCCCATCCAGAAGAACGCCGTGGCCCTACCCAGCGTGACATATGCGCTCGAAATGCCAACCGGAGAACAATCCAGGTCTCTGTTAAGTGGGTGAACTTAAGACAACGCCCGTAGGAAAATGCCGGAGAACAGATTCCAGTTCTCCGCAGCCACCCTTAAAAAATCGTCTCGTTCCCGGCGAAGAGGGCATTGTTTGTGTTTAATCAGTCTTCCCCTGTTCGTCCCAAGTGATGCAGAAGATTCCACTTTGATCAAGGGCACCTCTGCCAACGTGGTAAACAACGGTGACCTTTTCCAGCCACTTTGTTGCACCTTTTCCACGGCTTTTGTTCTCCTGCAAAACGGGGACACGTTGAATGTCACCAAAGGCAGAGCGGGGAGGGCCTCGCAACCGCTGGGCTGTTGTAGCGATCGTCCGATCCGCCGGGGATGTTCCTCCTTACATCTCGCTCCCGAACGTAATCGTTCTGCAGGATTTTTTTATTTCTATTTCTTTTTTAAACTCCACAAAGCCAGAGCTTCAAACGCTGCCGTAGTGGTGTGTGCGCCCACAGAAGCCTCACCGACATGGGGCAGAACATTTCATGCCCGCATCGGCCTTACCAGCTACTGGGTTTGGGTTGCTACCGGTATGACTGTCGGTTCGGCGCACAAAAAAGCTTGCGCATGCGTGCGAGCGAAACTCCGCACGCATGCGCATTTGCACCTAAACATCTGTGAATGCACATGTTAGAAAAGGGGGGGGGGAATAAATTTTTGCAATGAAGATTGTCCTGCGTATGCACAGAACCGAAAATCAAGATGGCCCTACCGGTTTCGGGTGGGGGTGGCAAGCTGCGTTACTACCTACTCAGCCGAACTGGTAGAAACCCACCTCTGCTTCGGACACATTGTGGTGAGAAGACAATCTGATAGATGTCAACGTCCTCTTCGAACACGATGCACGAACATCATCAATGTAAAAAAAAATGTGGACTGTTTTGAGGAGGGTGGCCGATTCAGGACCTCTGATTAAGGCAGCTATTGTTCTTACGTTCCCACACCCAGAAGGAAACAGGAAAAAAAACAAAACCCACCTGACTTTAAGTAAAATGTCCTTTATTCTTCAAAATAAAATTTAACAAAAAATAAAGCGCACACACTCGGCTCCTAAACAGCTACTGGTTCGGATTGCAAGTGGAAAAGACACACTGTAAAGAAATGATAATGGTAGCTTAGAACGAGCGATGGCTAAATATTGGGGACGAAATGGAGATATTCAAAGAAATGAGGGGTGTAACGGAATTTGGAGCACAGCAGCAAATGATCAATGAACAACAGAAATTAAATTTTAAAAAGGGATGATCGAAACAAATAATTATAATGAAATGTGGGGGGGGGAATTTTATAAAACCAGTGTTGGTGGAAGGCAAAGGGAATAAACCTACTTAAGAATATAATGTTTTTTTGAAAGGGATAAGGGCACAATTGGAATATATTGTATATCTTTTAGTTGTTATAGATATCGATATCTATATCTATTCTATATATCTATCTATCTCTATATCTGTCTGTCTGTGTCTATCATCTATCTATCTATCTATCTATCTATCTATCTATCTATCATCTATCTATCATCTATCTATCATCTATCTATCTATCTATCATGTATCTATCTATCTATCTATCTATTTATCATCTATATCTATCTATCATCTATCTATCTATCTATCTATCTATCTATCAATCATGTATCTATCTATCTATCTATCTATCTATCTATCTATCTATCTATCATCTATTTCTATCTATCTATCTATCATCTATCTATCTATCATCTATATCCATCTATTTATCATCTATATCTATCATGTATCTATCTATCTATCTATCATGTATCTATATATCTATCTATCATCTATCTATCTATCATGTATCTATCTATCTATCTATCTATCATCTATCATCTATATCTATCTATCTATCATGTATCTATCTATTTATCATCTATATCTATCTATCTATCATCTATCTATCATGTATCTATCTATCTATCTATCTATCATCTATCTATCTATCTATCTATCTATCTATCTATCATGTATCTATCTATCTATCTATCATCTATTTCTATCTATCTATCTATCATCTATCTATCTATCTATCTAGCTATCATGTATCTATCTATTTATCATCTATATCTATCTATCTATCTATCTATCTATCTATGTATGTATGTATGTATCTATCTATCTATCTATCTATCTATCATCTATCTATCTATCTATCTATCTATCTATCATCTATTTCTATCTATCTATCTATCTATCATCTATCTATCTATCTATCTATCTATCTATCTATCTATCTATCTATCTATCTATCTATCTATCTATCTATCATGTATCTATCTATCTATTTATCATCTATATCTATCTATCTATCTATCTATCTATCTATCTATCTATCTATCTATCTATCTATCATCTATCTATCTATCTATCATCTATCTATCTATCTATCATGTATCTATCTATCTATTTATCATCTATATCTATCTATCTATCTATCTATCTATCTATCTATCTATCATCTATCATCAAAGAAATGTTCTTTTCAATCATATACAGTCTTCTTTCTAGTTTTTTTGGCATGGACAGAGTTTGGATCTTGGTGATTTTAGCACAGCAGTGGCTTTTCACTTTATATGTTGCAAAGATGGATGTTTCAGGAAAGATTCTAGTGCAGTATTTCTCAACTTGGCCACTTTAAGATGGGTGTATTGAAGTCCACCTCTTCAATTTGCCAAGATGTGAAGTGCACCTCTTCAATGTGAGACACATTTGCCTAGAATATGGCTTAATGAGATGCACAAGGCTCTATCTAATTATACATGGATTAACTGCGGCACATATAATCATCTATGCGCAGTATTGGGGAAAAAAGAAAATATCCCATCAGAGTTAAACATCATTAGGAAAAATTTTGGCCTGTACGGGAGCAGATAGGTGAGCTCACCTTTGAATTAAAAAATAAAGGGAAATCGGCATATTATGAAGTTTGGAATATTTTATTATTGGTATAAGACAAGGTGAGAAGACTGGAACCAACGGTAAATAATGTGATTGGATAGAAGGGTAGATAATGAATTAAGGAGGCTAATAGCTCTCGGACGAGATTATCTGTATATAATGTGATTGTACAGTCAGTGCGACTTCGCAGCGTTGCACTGTTTTAAATGTAAAAACAATAAAAATATCTTTTTTAAAAAAAAAAAAGAGATGCAGAAGGCATTTTTCCCCCTCCTTTTACAGTGGCTGACAATTTTAGACGGTTTGGCGGCTGTGGGGGCAATGGTGGCAGGGGAAGCTGGGAGTTGTAGTCCAGCATATGGGGAGGGATAAAGCCATCTTCAAGTGGCGAGATTTTTAGAAACACTGTTCTTGCGGATTGAGATGTTACATAAATAAGTTGGTGCTCAACTCTAAGCATGGCCAGAGGTGGCCTTTCTGTTTTCATCTCAACACTCTAGAACAGCGGTGGGCAACCTTAAACACTCCAAAGAGCCATTTGGACCCATCTCCCACAGAAAAGAAAACGATGGGAACCACAAAACCCTTCCCGTGCCCGACTACCGTATTTTTCAGAGTATAAGACGCACCTTTTTCCCTCGAAAAAGAGGGTGAAGATCTGGGTGCGTCTTACACACTGAGTACAGCATTTTTGACCTCCAGAAACCCTGCTCCCTTCACCAAAATGGCCGTGCATAGCCTTTAGGAGGCTTCCGGAGTGCTCCTGGGGGCTGGGGAGGGCATAAATGAGTGAAAAACGGGCCATTTTTTGCCCCCCCCCCGCAGCCCTCAGGAGCACTCTATAAGTCTCCTAAAGGCTATGCATGCCCTTTTTTTGACAAAAGCCGGTCCCGTTTTTTGCTCGTTTTCCCCCTCTCCCAGCCCCCAGGAGCATTCTATAAGCCTCCTAAATGCTATTCATGCCCTTTTTTTGATGAAAAATAAACCTGTTTTCGTAAAAAAAAGGGCCATTTTTGGGAGGTCTGTAGAGTGCAAAAAAATATTTTTTTTAAATTTGCTCTTCAAAATCTTGGTGTGTCTTATACTTCGAAAAATACGGTATTTCCTGAACAGCCCCAAAACTAGTATATGTAGTTAAATTAAACATTTTGTTTTCTTCTGAAACTTTTCTTCTCTTGGAGTTAACCATGGTTGGTCTACCGGAGGGTTGAACAGCTCAATCAATCACGTGCCAGCAGGTGTCGCGTATTTTGGCGGTTGTGATGCATATTTTGAGCAACAGGGAGCCACAGCAGAGGGATGAAAGAGCCACATGCGGCTCCAGAAGAACAGATTTGAGTTCTCCTTTGGATGTTTAAAGCTAAGGGTAGCTCTAGAGCCCCGTTTAAGTCTTCAGAGTTCCCACTTCTACAACAAGCCAACTTTGTCAATTCAGCTTGGAGAAACATCTACTCCGTGACCCGTCAAAAGCGCGAACGTCATAAGCGTGCCGACAACACCGCGGCGCTAAAACCGCAATTTCAAAACCGCGATTTCAAAAGCGCGCCGACAACAGCGCGCCGACAGAAGCGCGATTTCATTTAAGGTAAGATTTACAGTTAGGTTTAGGGTTAGGTTTAGGGTTAGGTTGAGGGTTACGTTACAGCGCGCTTCTGTCGGCGCGCTTTTGTCGGCGCGCTTTAGGGCTAATTAGTCGCTAATTCGTCACGCGGTTTTGTCACCGCGCTTTAGACACCACGGTTTAGTCAGGCGCGCTTTTGTTGTGCGCGCATTTGTGGTGGAACCCATCTACTCATGTCCCTTACCAATAGCAGAACGAGAGTCCCAGCATACAGAAACGAAGACAAAAAGGCACTGTTGACTATTTAATTCATTGATTGAAAACATAAATCTTCTGTCAGCATGCAAAATACAGACAGCTAAATGAGAGGTTTATTTATGGTGTTTAAAAAATATTAAAACAACAAAATATAGACTAGGTAGATCAAAACCCTAAAAACGGGGATGAAGGGATCTTTATTCTCTATCCATTACTGTAGTCCTATCCTGAAGCGGCAATTTCTACTGGAATAAAAAAGTGATTTCATCCTGATCCCGAAGGAGATTGTGGTGTTAAAGCCCCCCCCCCTTTTTTTGTACAAAGTCTGTCATCTGAAGAGAGAGGCAGTAGCTCAGTGGCTAAGACACTGAGTTTGTCGATCAGAAAGGTCAGCAGTTCGGCGGTTCGCGTAACGGAGGGAGCTCCCGTGACTTGTCCCAGCTTCTGCCAACCTAGCAGTTCGAAAGCATGTTAAAAATGCAAGTAGAAAAATAGGGACAATGTTCCTGAGAAAGGAACAGCGTTCCGTGCGCCTTCGGCGTTGAGTCATGTGGCCACATGACCACGGAGACGTCTTCGGACAGCGCTGGCTCTTCGGCTTCGAAACGGAGATGAGCATGTAGAGTTGGGAACAACTAACACCTACGTGCGAGGAGAACCTTTACCTTTACCTTACATGTCATCTAGAGTCCTCCATGCTGATTTATCAATTAAAAACACATATACAACCTTCATAAAAATTCTAACAACTAACATGAGTTCATCTAGTTTGAGCTTAAAGTCGGGAATGCGGGGGGTCTCTGGATCGCCAGATGTTGAGGAGCTAACACTAACGTCCCTCATCATGGATCATGAGGGCTACAACTAATAGGTAATGAACTTGAAGAACATCTGGATATAGCAATAGCAATAGCAGTTAGACTTATATACCGCTTCATAGGGCTTTCAGCCCTCTCTAAGCGGTTTACAGAGTCAGCATGTTGCCCCCAACAACAATCCGGGTCCTCATTTTACCCACCTCGGAAGGATGGAAGGCTGAGTCAACCCTGAGCCGGTGAGATTTGAACAGCCGAACTGCAGAACTGCAGTCAGCTGAAGTAGCCTGCAGTGCTGCCTTTAACCACTGCGCCACCTCGGATATCTTTCCTGGCATGGGACAACTAACAGCTTGCAGGATTTACATTCATTGTAGGAATATTATTAGAGCCAAGGTGGCGCAGTGGTTAAAAGCAGCACTGCAGGCTACTGCTAGATCAGCAGGTCAGCGGTTCAAATCTCACCGGCTCAGGGTTGACTCAGCCTTCCATCCTTCCGAGGTGGGTAAAATGAGGACCCAGATTGTTGTTGGGGGCAATATGCTGACTCTCTGTAAACCGCTTAGAGAGGCCTGAAAGGCCTATGAAGCGGTATATAAGTCTACTGCTATTATTGGCTTCTTTTCCTTTTTTTAAAGAAATTTAAATGTGCTTACTTTTTAAGAAGCTAAACTATTTGAAAAAAATCTGGATGGATTATAACAGAATAGCAGAGTTGGAAGGGGCTTTGGAGGTCTTCTAAATCAATCCCCCGCACAAGCTGGAGACCCTATGTGACCTATAAGACTCTATACTTAACGTAAGATGGATTTCATGGCATGCCCAGGTCCTCTCATATATCAGAAGTTCAAAACTGGCTTTCCATTTTGCAAAACTACGGAGAAAAATCCCACACGTCCACTTGGAGGTTGGATGTCTTCTTGGGTCCTGGAAGACAATCGCAGGTGCGCAGCCAGCTTTAGCTGCCTTGCCTGAAGCTATGGATTTGGGTGGAGTACTTCTGAAGCTGCTCCTTGGGTTCATCTCCTTCCTCGCACTGCTGTTGATAGTGTTCATAGAGTTTGGACTTTCCTTCCGAGCCCGTGCCTTCAACCACCGGGTGGTGTCCATTGGTCATCCCGAGGATGGTGGAGGTGAGGGACTTGATGTAGTTCTTAGCCAACGTGAGGGTCTCGATTTTGGAGAGCTTGTTCTCCGCTCGGACGTGAGGGATGACTTCTCTCAGCGCTTGGAAGGCGTTGTTGAGCTTGTGCATGCGTTGGCGTTCGCGCTCATTGCTCTCCAGCCTCCGCAAGCGCCGATCCTTGCTGTTCCAAGAAAGTTTGGAGGCCGCCTTTGGGATTTCCTTGTTCCTCTTCTCCTTGCGCCATGAATATTTCAGAAGATCATCTCTGCTCTGGGTGAGTTCTTGGCCTAAAGTCTCTTCATTGACGGCGTTCCGACGCTTGGTTCCTTTGCTTTTGGCCTTCATGATTGGTTTGACCCCAAGATCTAGGAATTAGACGTTCATCTCCTAGCAGAAGGATGGCCCAACGTCAACCCAAGGATGGATCCTTTTTTTTTTTGAACAAAGACATCAACTTTATCTAGTTACATCTTCATCTTCCTCAGCTGTCAGCTCAACCAGATCTTGGTCTAGACATGCAAGGATCCATGGAAGTTGGGGAATCCTGTGAATAATAATAATAATAAGAATAATAATAATAGTAGTAGTAGTAGTAGTAGTAGTAGTAGTAGTAGTAGTAGTAGTAGAAGAAGAAGAAGAAGAAGAAGAAGAAGAAGAAGAAGAAGAAGAAGAAGAAGAAGAAGAAGAAGAAGAAGAAGAAGAAGATCACTTTGGAGAGATTTCTTGAATGAAAAATGGATCTAGAGGTGATAGAAATGATGCCCACCTAGAACATTTCCATTCTCAAGCTACATTTTGATTTTTCAAGGATTTTCTTGCTTGAGAGAGTTTTACGGTTAAACACAAGAAGACAAGACATCTGGTCTTCTTGGGTTTAAAAATGGGAACTCACCCAACTACCTTGTTTGACTACATATTTCTATTTAGAATAGGGTAGGGTAGGGTAGGGTAGAGTAGAGTTGAGTAGAATAGAATAACAGAGTTGGAAGGGACCTTGGAGGTCTTCTAGTCTTCAACCAGAAGGGACCTTGGAGGTCTTCAACCCCCTGCCTAGGCAGGAAACCCTACACCACTTCAGACAAAGGGTTATCCAACACATTTATTCTTAAGGGGCACCTATAGATCGTGGGGAAACCTTTACATCAAACCTACTTCTCTCCCACGTTGAAAATCACACAGAAGGATAAGCTCTTGAGGTATTTTGAACTTCTACAGAACATCTACAATAGTTTTTCCTAACTTTGGTGACATTAAGACGTGTGGTCTTCAACTCCCAGAATTCCAAAGTTGCCAACATTGAGAAACACTGATCTACAATAACTCTGCCCAAAGTATCTTGCGTTCTAAGGGATCGTTCTAACAGCAGCTCTACTGTAAAAAAAAGGCATTCGACTATGTAAGAGAGGTGATGTCAAGACACCCCCAAAAAGAATGAAAACATAATATATTTACAAAAAAAGAAAAGGGTGGCTTTAAAAAAAAAATTAATACCCTCCTGGAGTTCTGGGTGCTCCAATATGGTTTTCAAAAATAGGCTGGACAATCATTTGATGGAGATGGCATAAGGTCTCTTCCAGCCTTCTGATTCCATGTTTTATTTTTTGCACCCAAAATTTCAATATTATTTCTAAATGGACATAGACACAACACAGCATAAGGGAGAAAGAAGCATTCACAGGTCCGAAAGGTCTGTGTTCTCCCTTTTTTACAATCGTGTAGTCTTTAGTAATAATAATAATCTGCTGCTAACTCTGCATAGGCGTCAGGAAGGGCATCTGGCCAGTAAATGCTCAGCTCCATCTAGTCACCCTGATTCTATCCGTAATTAAGGCATTACAGGGTGGTAAAAAGAGAGGCTCTAGTAATATCTTATATATAATTATATAAAAGGTAAAAGTTCCCCTCGGACATATATGCTAGTCGTTCCCGACTCTAGGGGGCAGTGCTCATCTACGTTTCAAAGCCAAAGAGCCAGCGCTGTCCGAAGATGTCTCCGTGGTCATGTGGCCGGCATGGCTAAACGCCGGAGGCGCACGGAACGCTGTTACTTTCCCACCAAAGGTGGTCCCTATTTTTCTACTTGCATTTTCTACTTGCATTTTCGAACTGCTAGGTTGGCAGAAGCTGGGACAAGTCACGGGAGCTCACTCCGTTACGCGGCGCTAGGGATTCGAGCCGCCGAACTGCCGATCTTTCTGATTGACCAGCTCAGCGTCTGAGCCCCTGAGCCACCTTTCATATAATTATATAATTAATGGGTTAATAAGATAGATCAATGGCATGGGCCATCAATTTTGTTGAACTGGACTCTTATTCACCCTTCTTTACTATTGTTTTACTCTCTTGAGCTTTTGGGCTGAGAAAGGCTTTAAACAGAATACCACCTCTGCTCTGACTCCATTGCAAAGAAATGCCACTCAGAATTTATTATTCCCAAAATAAAGAGAGGATGTTTCTGTGGCAGGCCGTGTCCATCCCAGTCCCACTTTCTTGGCAGCTTTTTAAAACACCTATATTTCAAGGTTAGACATACCTTTAAAAATGTTGGTTGCTCTTACGGCTCTGCTTTCGAAGGGCGAAATACCTCGATACAGAACCTTATCAGGGTATTTGGCCAAGTTGCCAATTCTTGGGACAGAATCCAAAGAGGAATGTGGAGAAAACTTTCCCAAACTACAAACTACCCCTCCCAATTAAAAGCTCAAGAAGAAACCAAGTGGAATGAAACACGTTGAGTGACATCCACAGCCCACGGGCTCTCGCGGAGCGGCGTAAAACTTCCCCTCCCCGCCTGCCCACCGGCAGCCAAGAGTTGTGTACGATGTATGACACAGAACAATCTAATCGCTTGTCCTTGCGACAAAGGTTAATCAGGTGTTCACATCCCAAAAGGAAAGAGGAGGAGGGGAAGGGAAGAATTTGGACGTCATGTAATGCCTTCGATCCTTTGGATGGAACAGTGGGGGGGGGGGGAGAGACACCAAATTAAGCCAGCTTTTATTATTATTATTATTATTATTATTATACAATTGTATCACAGCGGCCAGTTGTTTCGCCGGATTTGGCATTGGTTGCTAGTCGGGCCCCGCCCAGGGGCCTACGACGTCGTAACGTATTTTCGTAATATGCGTGCAGATCCAAGCAGTGCGGCTTTTTGCATTTGACTGATGGTGATTTTGTCAATTTTTAACTGTTTTAAATGTAATTCCAGTGCTTTATTATTATTAAATTATTATTATTATACAATTGTATCACAGCGGCCAGTTGTTTCGCCGGATTTGGTATTGGTTACTAGTCGGGCCCCATTATTATTATTATTATTTTCCATTTGCAGCTCACCTGTTGGTGCAAAATGTATTCGGTTCGACCTGGGAAGATTTCTACAATGGGCTCGGCCATTGTAAAAGTAAAGGTTCCCCCTCGCACATATGTGCTAGTCGTTCCCGACTCTAGGGGGCGGTGCTCATCTCCGTTTCAAAGCCGAACAGTGAGCGCTGTCCCAAGACGTCTCCGTGGTCATGTGGCCGGCATGACTCAACGTCAAAGGCGCATGGAACGTTGGCAGAAGCTGGGACAAGTAACGGGAGCTCACTCTGTGACGCGAGGGATTCGAACCGCTGAACTGCCGACCTTTCTGATCGACCAGCTCAGAGTCTTAGCCACTGAGCCTTCGGCCATTGTTTATAAACCACAATTCTTAGCTTGTACATCTATGGGCCCGGGGAAGTGAACTGGTCTTTGAATAACTCTTCTGTATATTCATACTTTCTCATCTAGGACTAAAGATCTCAATATATTCCCTTTTTTTTATTTTTTGGAGAGGTTCAGTAATTGGTTCCTTGGTGTGTTTTCCCCGTATCTGAGACACAGAAAACGATTAATGAAAAGGACTAAGGGGTGACGCAATAGGGGTGTACCAAAATCTCAGGGGCTGCCCCAAAAAAGAGGGAGTCAAGCTATTCTCCAAAGCACCCGAAGAAGAAGCAATGGGTGGAAACTAATCAAGGAGAGAAGCAACCTAGAATTCAGGAGAAATTTCCTGACAGGGAGAACAATTAATCAAGGGGAAGGACTTATCTTCGGAAGTTGCGAATGCTCCAACGCTGGAGGTTTTTAAAGAAGAGATTGGACAACACTGTCTGAAATGATATAGGGTTTCCTGCCTGAGCAGGGGGTAGGACTAGAAGACCTCCAAGGTCCCCTTCCAACTCTGTTATTGTTAAGAGAACCATGCACAGAAAGGCTCCTAATTCTTCCATTTAGGGAGGGGGGGGGAGGATTTTTGAAGACATTTCAAGAGAGATCGGCTGTCCTCCGTTGACCTTGTAGAATAAGAGTTTTTGTAGACCACCTACCCATTTGATCACCCCTTCTTTCATCCCCAAATATTTACCTAAGATGGCTCTGAATCGAAGAGGCCACGAATGATTCGATTCCTACCTGCAGCAGGTGCCGGCGGCATCCTTCAACCGTTCCAACCTGGCACGGGATCATAAAAGGCGCAGACCCAGCCTCAGGAGGAGAGGGTGCCCATCTCCCAGGAAGCCAGCCGTCTGCCCATCCCCGCCTGCCCACGGACTGCTCACCTGGGCTAGGACACGTCACTTTAATGCACTAACAGGTAGGGAGGCGGAGTCTGGCATGGCCAGGGCTACTGCAAATAAGCCAAGAACGGCAAGGTTAGGAGCAGAATATTTTCCTCGTGTGGTTGCAGCTCAACTCGGATTCTGGGAGGCCCAGAACTTGGGGCAGGGAGGTTCTTCTAGCAATGGTGCAAGACAGATAGTTGGGGGTGCTGAATGCCAACTTTGGAGGTCCCAAGCCCAACTGCAGCTTTTAGCCTTTCTCTGGTTGCGCACGGGGTTTTGTTTTGTTTTGAGCATGGACAAGAAGGTGGCACCAAATGCCACCTTCTCTGAAGTTCCACAGCTTTCTTTTAAGGTGCTGAGATTCCTACATGCCTTCGTTTGCAACTCTGGGATACTCACAGGTGGGGCAGTTGTGCTTGGGGGGGGGGAGGGGGGGGCAAGCGCCCACCCAGGACATAGCCTGAAACCAGGAGCGTGAGGTTTTGATGCTCAAAAGCTGAGGTTCTGATCCATAGATTTGGCTCAGATAGGAAGAACGAGGGAAGACCCAAGGGAAAAATTAAAAGAGATTGAAAAGAAAGGGAGAAAGGAAGAGCTGTTAAGTTTAATGTTCTCTTTGGGTCGAGGCCAAGTTGCAAACTGGTTCGCCTAGTTGCTTCTTTCTGAAACTTCTCCCCCCCCCCCCCGCCCGCCAAGCACACACAAGACACACAACTACACACACATATATACACTCTGGTCAATATCAGATTTCATATCTACTTAAGGATTCATTTATTCAACCTCCAAACGTTATGCTTTTTTAACTTTGGCAAACATGATTGTAGAACAAAGGAATGACGGACTTTCTCAGGCCAACAAGGTAAAGTTGAAGAAGACAATGGGGTCTACGGGGATATTTTGCCCTCTTTAAATGGCACCTTTTAGGGAGAAAATGTAGCTGTGTGTTCGCTAGGAAAGAGATCTGACGACACGATCGATCAATCAATGCCACGTGCCGTGGAACGCATCAAAACAGAAGGAACATCAGATTCCGGGCTTATAAATATATAGCTTTATTTTTATTTTGAATATTAAATAAGGTTCTTTAAATTACAAGCAGCCTCGGATCACACTATGCATGATCAATATACAGTAGAAATCTTAACAGTTTTAAAATTTACACACAGTTTAAAGATAAATTCGACCTGGAATTTAATTAGCTAGCATATTGCCACGAACCTCATCGCTGTATTAAACCCCCAATCGGAAAAAAGGTTCTCCCCTATGATTTTTGTTACATAAACTTCCTGATGTACAAATAGAATAAAACGTCGTATATATATATACACAGAATTGAAACAGCTCTACCATCACCCCACCATTGTGCAAGATCAGACAAATGGCTAAACCGGACGTCTTAAATTCATTCAAGTTTTAACTGAATAATAATAATAAAATAAAACAAGATAAAAACCAGGCTGTGGAAACAGAACTTTTTGTTACCTGCTCTTCATCAAATGTTTCTCCTCTAGCATATTTCCTGAAAGACATTTTAATTTTCTTTTCTCTCTCTCTCTCTCTCCCTCTCTCTCTCTCTCTTCAGAAGTCAGTAAAGCTGAGGCCATTTTATTATTAAGGCTATTTCTTCCAAAGCAGTCTACAAAAAAAAAAAAAAAAGGAAAAACAAAATCTGCATACTAATTAATCTAAAACAGTGTTTAAAATGTACACACAGGCAGCTTTCATTAGTGTCATTTTTTTAAAAAAAAATCATTTCCAAAAAAAAAAAAGAGCAGCATTTATTTATAAAGGACGGAACTCGGAAAGGATTTAGCCATTAAAAGCCTAACTGCAAATATTGGACGGGGATGGTGGCTTTCCCTAGAATGGGGACCGTTAGTGCTACTGGTCCTTCGCCTCCCCCCCATCAAAAAAGGTTGACGGACTGGTTTATCTTGGGAGCTTATGAGCCTTCCTGAAATTGCGTTCTTAGGGATCGTTCTAACAGCAGCTCTACCGTAAACAAAGCATTCGACTATGTAAGAGAGCTGATGTCAAAGATACCCAAGCTTGACGTATCTGCTTTTCAAGTTACTCCAACGAAAAGTCCAGGTTGCAAGGCTCCTGATCCCACCTACATTTTAGTGCAAACGGCCATCCACCAGCACCTGCTCTCTGAATAACCCCCTTAGTTATCCTGGAGAACCTCAAAAAAATAGGGCCAACAGAAAGTCAATCATCTCCACACTGGTACAACATACACACAACATATATGTAGACACGCAGGGATCTCTGCTAAGTTATTCAAAGGAACAGGTCATGGACTGAAGGTGGGCTGAGCTGGGGTAATGGGAAGAAGGGACAGAAAAATAACAATTCTGAAGTCTAAAACAGGAGGAAGATCCTGGCTGACCAAAGACAGTCACTTCCGGACATCTGCTAGTTTTGATGTCCTGCAGAAAACGGGCATTACGCTAAACAGAACTGCTCTTTCTAAGCAAATGCACCAAACTTGAACCTGCTCCAATTCTCCAAATGTGACCAGATCAGTCAGGGAAATTATAGTGCAAAATAACAACAACAATAATAATAATTCAGGAGGCTCATATAATCTGGCTGTGATGATATATAAGTCAATCTTCCAGCGATTTATTAAGAAACTTGGACAAGGAGGGATGGATTTGGGAAGCTGAGGGGATACCACCTCAGCTATTAAAAAAAAGCTAATGTGGGACTTTCAGTAGTTCATACTTTTAATTTGAAAAGCTTGAATAACTAAAGAGGCTCACGTATATTTCAAGCACAAGGAAAGGATTTCTGGCGCAGCCCTGGGGCATGGTGTACCGGGAACTCTACCTTTTCGATGAAACAGTTGCCCCAGGCTTATCCAAAAATAGGCCTCGTATTAACATTTAGACTTGGGATTAAAGTGAAGTGAAGTGAGGTGAGGGGCAAGGCAACAGGAAAACGCCCCCAAGAATCTGGAGAAAAGCCTGTAATGTAGGATGCATGTTGGGTCAAATAGTCAATTGCAAGACTCCAAAATGAAGGGAATGCCAACATCCTCTTCCCTCAATCTTGCTGGATGGTGTTCACCACTAAGGTGTCTTCTGCCCTGAAGGGAGCGTTGACCTCCACGTATTTGAAAGGTGTTCCCTGGGGACAGTTGCCACAAACGATGTCCAAATTCCTACCACACAAGGCCAAGACCCAAAACGAGAGTTGAAGAGGCTCAGTTTTGAGTTCTCTACGTATCGTCATCTGATAGAAGAGGTCTCACTTCAGACTGCAAGTTTCTCCAAGAGCGGAGAAGGCCAGATCCGAGGCTGTCAGTTAAGAAGGAATTCGGTGCCTGGAGAAGTTGGATCTGTCAAGGACCACCAGGTCAAGAGCAGAGCTCTCAAAAGGCATGTTGGCAGGTGCTGAAGCAGAACCCAAGAAAGCAAAAACAATTCTCAAGATGCTACTGTTTTTGGGGAGTCCTTAAGATGCTTACACATCAATGCTCTACCCACTCCCTGGCATGTTTCATGCATGACCGCTTCTACCCTTCGCATAGCTTCCAAGAACTAAGACAGGTGGACGGCTAAAAACATCCATGTTTCTTTCCAGTCCTTCCTTACGGTGTTTTTTTTTCCTTTTCTTTCATTCTAGTTCAAGAAATTCGTCCTTTCAGCAGCTCGTTTCGCACGACGACCCGAACGCTTCCCAAATTGGTTGTTAGCCTGTTCTTCCCCTACCGAACTATGGGTGCAAATTACACAAAGCAGCACAAATGCTTGTTTTTAGCACGAGAATATGTTTTTAAAGAGAGAAAGAGAGAGCTGTTTTACTGAGAAGCAAAGCTGTTTGCCCAGTTAACAAAAACTGTGCTTGTCACAAATGGGACCTTCTCCTATTTTGGAGGAGATAGGCTTACACAAAGTTGACTGGAGCTCAAAAAAGACACTCAAACCTCAGGGTTGAATGAAAAACTGCCTACTAGCCCACACCTTGCAGCTTGCATCCTGAAAGGCCTTAAGTTTCAGAACTCACGCGAGAGAAAACTTTACATCAGCCATGGAAAAAAAATCAAAGACCCACTGAGGATTGTTGTGATCCATGCTCAATTTTTAACAACCAGAAAGACCCCAGGAGCCCAAATTTGTTAAAACCTTTTTTTTTTTTTTTACAGGTGCTTGACTTCAACAAGGAAGATCACTGGTGGCAGAAGGGAAGCAATCTTCTATCAGACTGCGACCAGAAACATGGACGGATCCTTAAAAGTTGGCATGGATAATGTCAACAGTTGGCATGGACAATGTCAACCTACAAGTTGTCCAGTAACCAAGAAGATCGTTTGGACAGGGATGCACAATGAGCATACTGCAGACAAACAAACAAACACACACACACACACACACACACCAAAACCTGACAATTTGCCCTACAAAAAAACAAGGAAAACCCCAAAACCAGTTCACCATCACCATTTTTAGCCAACCGCAAATAAAAATAAGTCAACCAACCCCCATTAATTGCAAGTGAGGATTAACTTCCTTTCTCTCTCCAAGTGGGTGGCCCTTTTAGATACACGAGCAGCAGCGCGTAAAAGTGGCAGATATCCTTAAAAAAAAAAGAAAACAATAAACGGGACGAATCAAGTTCCGTATTCTCCGACGAGTCGATTCATGGAAAGGGACCCACAGGAGTAAAATGAAACCCATTTAAATAAGCCGGTACTACAACTCCCATTGGTCCGGAATGCTTTGTACAGTGCAAAGGGACTCGGCAAGGACACAACTAGCACGGCTACAGCTAAGCGATGAGCGAAACCTGCGAAACATGGCTTGCTACACAACAGCTCTCAGCCCGATCAAGGAATGTAGTATATCTGCAGCTCAACTATATACAATTTTACACATTCGTACAGATAATACATGGCTACCACGCCCCCTCCTCAAAAAATAAAAATAAAAAATAAAGTATATTACAATCCTATATATAAACCAGAACATCGCTGTGGTACAAATCATCTGGAGGATTATTTCAAGTACTGGAAGAGAGCTAGCATAGGGAGGTGTGGCTTTTCAAAAATAGTACGCTGGAATGGAAATACACCCATTCCAAATCCTGCTCCTGCCTGCGTGTTTCCACAGCAGGCCTTCAACTTAAGATGCGACTTTTCTTCTTCTTCTTTTCAATGGCTCTTAGTCCAAAGCGGAGGTATTCCCCACAATCCCCACGACCGACCGAGAGACGCTTCAGTTCCTAATCTTTTTCTCCATCTTCACTGCTCCCTGTGGAGGAAACAAAAGTGATTGCAATTACGAATAACTTGGGGAGAGTCTGCTTGAAGGACCCTCTAAGCTAGCGTTGCTCAACTTTGGCCACTTGTAAGATGCGTGGACTTCAACTCCCAGAATTCCCCAGCCTTTCTGGGAGTTGAAGTCCACGAATCTTAAAGAGGCCAAGGTTGAAAAACATTGGCTTAAAACTCTGAGTTTTTTTAGGTCTACTTTGTGGGTGGCAATTTCTAGCAGACTAACTGAATCGAAAGTGGGGAGAATCTTTACCTGCGGAAAAGGTGTGTTGCAGGTACCCGCTCCGTATGGATGTTACACCTGTTTTCCCCAAGGGTTAGAATCGTGTTTTTTCTCCCCCTTCTTTGCAAGGGACATTCTGGTGTACAAGGCAGTGTTCTCCACCTCCTATTACAAAATTGGGCACACCTGCAAAGTCTCCCAAGCACAACTGTCTACATCGCACACTTCAATGTCACCGCTGGGGAGACATCAAAGAAAGCTGCCCTATGAGTTACCGGCTAAAACAAGCAAACGGCTTATCTAATCAGCATTTTGGGGCCAAGTGCAAACAGTGTTTCTTGGGGGAATTGGAGCGCGGACCCAAACACTGAGTGCCAGGCCATTTACACAGGGGAAAATAAATATGTCCCGGTTCTGTGTTTTAAAAACATGAAAAATCAGCCAATGAAGAGCCTGCCCTGGGGTTTCATTCTTCCAGACGATTAGCCGGACACCCATCTGGTGTCCTACTAGCTCCTCCTCCTCCTCCTTCTTCCTCTTCCTCCTTCTTTCTTCCTTCTTTTTCTTCCTCCTCCTCCTTCTTTCTTCCTTCTTCTTCTTCTTCCTCCTCCTCCTTCTTTCTTCCTTCTTCTTTTTCTTCCTCCTCCTCCTTCTTTCTTCCTTCTTCCTCTTCTTCCTTCTTCCTCCTCCTCCTCCTCCTTTCTTCCTTCTTCTTCCTCCTCCTTCTTCTTTCTTCCTTCCTCCTCCTTCCTCCTTCCTCCTCCTCCTTCTTCTTCCTCCTCCTCCTCTCCCTTCTCTCCCTATTTTATTTCTAATCGGGGTAGTATGATCTTCCTCCTCGCCTGGTGTCTTTCAGAGGAAGGATTAAAATATCGAGGATAAACCATTCAAAGGAGGACCATCAAGGAGAAGATGAGACCGGCCCCCGTCAACCTACAGAAAGCTTCTGCTTGCAATGACTATAAAGATTCCCAAGTGAACTACAAAAGCAGAATAGACACGCTGATACGGAAAGCTGTAAAAATTATATTATATTGTTATGTTGTTTGTGTTTTTATCTGCCTTTGTTTTTTTTTTTACTTGTGGTTTTTTTTTTAAACTTGAAAATGTTCAATGAAAACCATTTTAAAAATAAAAAAAGATCCCCAGTCATCCTGGTCATGGTTGTCCCAAAGGTGCTTTTTTTGAAGAAGGCAGCGGGAGGTTCTGTTTTTTTTTTCTTGTAAGACATTTCGCTTCTCATCCGAGAAGCGTCTTCAGTTCTGGAGAAGAACATCTTCCGAACCGAAGAAGCTTCTTGGATGAGAAGGGAAACATCTTCAGGGAAAAACGATACGTCCAGCTGACTTCTTCTTCTTCTTCTTCAAAAAAGCACCTTTGGGACTTCTGCTCCCAAGAGCGGCTGGAAGGAAATACTCACCCCCCTGTTCGATATCGGAGTCCGTCAAGTGAGTGAGCGAAAAGCTTGCAATGTTTGCGGGGGAGATGGAGAACCTGGAGTAAGGGGGAGGGTGGAACCAGTCCTGCTCAGGGCTTCGGGGCGGCGGTGGGGGAGAAAGGTACTTGGAGGCCTGAAGAGAAGACGACTTGGAGCTGATGAGAGTGCTTGCGGCCTTCAAGATCATGGGGGGCCCAGTGGAAGAGAAGTCATCGTCCCACTCAAAACCACCTGGAACAAGCAGATCAGATGGAGGTTTCAGACAAGGAAGAGGGACATCCGATGCCCATTAAAACTTATCAATGATGCTTCAAATGAACAGCATAGTTCTAGCACTGATGATGTTAACTAGTTGGGTCACGAAATGTCTGCAAGAAAACCACTAAGCTCAGGAATCATTAAAGACCCTACAGTCCTCCTTCTCCTCCTGTCTTCTCCTCCTCCTCCTCCTCCTTTCTACTTTTCCCCCTCTTCCTTCGCCTCCTCCTCCTCCTCCTCCCCCCTTCCCCAAGCCCCACTCCCTTCTAGCACTGATGATGTTACCCAGTTGGGTCATGAAACGTCTACAAGAAAACCATCACGCTCAGAGAGAACCAAGGACCTCACAGTCCTCCTAGTTCTCCTCTCCGTAAATTCCCCACCCCTCTAGCACTGATGATGTTACCTAGTCGGGCGATGAAACATCTACAAGAAAATCACCAAGGGGAGTACTAAGGATACCTCATCAGGTCAACCCCAAGATACAAATATTCTCCTTTATTGGTACCATGATTTTTAAAAAGCCCCGCTAAAGAGATTCCCGGTTCCACCACAAAATCGCGGAGGACAAAATCGCGCTCGACGAAAGCGCGCATTTGACGTCATCACAGCGCGACGAAAACATCGCGCTGTGATCGAAAAATGTAAAAATAAAGCTAAAACCTTACTCTAACCCCCCCAAACCTAACCCTAAACCTAACCCTAAACCTAACCCTTAACCTAACCCTAAATCTAACCCTAAACCTAACCGTTAACGTAACCCTTAACCTAACGCTAACCCTTAACCTAACACTAAACCTAACGCTAACGCTCTAAACCTGACCCTAACCCTTAACCTAACCCTTACCTTTAGGTGAATCGGCTTGCTTTAATTTTAATTTTATTTCAATTTTTAATTTTTTTCGTCGCGCTGTGATGACGTCACATGCGCGCTTTTGTCGAGCGCGATTTTGTCCTCCGCGCTTTTGACGGGTCACGGAGATTCCCACCCACCATTTAGCCTTCTGCGTGCAAAGTAAACTAACATTATTTACACCATCCTAAGTAAAGGTTCCCCTCGCACATATGCGCTAGTCGTTCCTGACTCTAGGGGGCGGTGCTCATCTCCGTTTCAAAGCCGAAGAGCCAGCGCTGTCTGAACATGTCTCCATGGTCATGCAGCCGGTGTAACTCAACACTGAAGGCGCCCGGAACGCTGTTCCCTTCCCACCAAAGGTGGTTCCTATTTTTCTACTTGCATTTTTTACGTGCTTTCGAACTGCTAAGTTGGCAGAAGCTGGGACAAGTCACAGGAGCTCCCTCCGTTACGCGGCACTAGGGGCTCAAACTGCCAAACTGCCAACTTTCCAATCGACAAGCTCAGCGTCTTAGCCACTGAGCCACTGCGTCCCTCTGTCCCAGTGGTGGGTTCTGGATCCCGTTGCAACCGGTATGGTGCAATGGGGCCGGGCGTCCACCACATGCACGCGGACAGCGCACACATGCGTACTTACCACCCGCGATGCTCCAGCTGCTCGATGGAGCATTGCGCAGGCGTCGTACGCTCCGTGCTCATGCGCGGAAACCCTAATCTGGTAAGGATCGCGGGTAGGCAGGCGGGCCCTCCGGAGCACTGTACAAGACAGGTACCTGGTGCTGCCAGCAGGCACAGGTATGCCCATACTTGGGCGTACGGGTCGTACCCCACCACCGCTCTGTCCCCATCCTAGAGGGTGCTTATTTTGATGGATTTTGGAATTGTCAGATAAGGGAAGAAAATTGTTGTTATATTTTTTTTTTTAAGGAGGCAAACGTGGATGGGATAAAAGCAAGATCGGCTTGAAAACTGACGTTTGGAGAAATTTAACTGGAAAATGCACCTTTTGCGGATGTTAAGAGGAACGGCGTTAACTGGCAATTCCAAAACTTAAGGTTTTTCTTGTCGGAGGAACCTATTCTTCTACTGATGACCGATACAAACAGAATTCCTACCTTCTTCATCCGTAGAACTTTCTGAACTGGTGAACTTATTCAAGTAACCGAAACTGGCAGCCGGGACAGGAGTGTGATTAGAGTTTGATTCGGCAATACGCTTTCCGAGTTCTTTGGTTGGTGTTTCCTAAAAAAAAAAAAAAGGATCACAAGAAATGCTCCTTACAGGAAGTCCTCGACTTACAACAGCCCGTTTAGTGACCGTTCGAAGTGACAACGGCATTGGGAAAAAAAGTCATGACCCTTTTCCACACAACCGTTGTAGCATCAAAATCCGGACGCTTGGCAACTGGCACGTACTTACGACTGTTGCAGTGCCCCAGGTCACATAATCATCTTTTGTGACCTGCTGACAAGCAAAGTCAATGAGGAAGCCAGATTCACTGAACAATCTGGTTACTAAGTTAACAAGTGCAGTGATTCACTTAACAACGGTGGCAAAAAAAGACCGTAAAACAGGGGCAAAACTCACCTCAACAACTGCCTCGCTTAGCAACAGAAATGTTGGGCTTAAATGTGGTCATACATCAAGGACTACCCTGTATAATTCTATCCCACTGTCAACCTGTAAAGCGTTTCCATGACTATTATCAAGTCGACGTGGAAAAGGGAGAATTCCTTGCATACCTTCGACCAGGGTTGGATCTCAAGATTTCTACAGCAGGCGTGTGAGGCGCGAAAGTTCACAGCCTGCTGCAGCACCTCGTTGGTGGATGTGATTTATGACACAGACTGAGTGGAGGGGAGACACAGGGGTAAAGTTCAGACACCATTGACCGGAAATCAGATTTGGCTCTGCAGAAGAACATGCCAAAATGTTGCTCCTAATAAATGACTGGATTTCTTTTGAATTTTGTCTCAAGGCTCGTAAATTAATTAGGGCATCTTTTGGGACACACACACACAGCAAGACATTGTTCTTTCAAGTGCCTTCGGAAGTTGTAGGAGCTTCATCCCTGGAAGCTTTCAAGAAGAGACTGGACTGCCATCTGTCGGAAATCGGGTAAGGGTCTTCTACTTGGCCGGGGTGGGTGGGGGTGTTGGACTAGATGACCTACAAGGGCCTTTCCAACTCTGTTAATCTGTCTGCGTTTTCCTCAACCTTAGCAAATTTAAGATGTGTGGACTTCAACTCCCAGAATTCCCCAGCCACCGTTGCTGGCTGGGGAATTCTGAGAATGGCAGTCTACACCTCCTAAGTTACAAAGTTGAGAAACAACAGTCTGAAGACAAGTCTCTTTGGGGGAACAAAGGTTTTGTAGAAACAGTGGAATCTTAAATACTTAATGTTCTGACTGAGGCTTCCCGAGAGCAGGAAGCAAACTCCTGGTCCCGACAAAGACTCCTTTTATTAATTGACTGTGAATTCTGCTCATTCACTTCCAGCAAAGTCTTTCAAGGGAGGATTTACAGTCACAGACCTTATCTGGCTTGGAGAGCTGCCAGGACCATATTTGCAAAACTTGGCCAGGAGTCTCGGAGAGTCATGAACCAATGAAGCGAACTAATGGTCTCCTGCAAACTCCACTCTCCTTTCGCTCCTCTTTCATTTCCTCTGGGAGGGGCCATTCATCCTCCACCTGTGGCCTTACTCCCAAGTTGCTCTCTGTTCTTTAGCTGTTCCCTTCTGGCAGCTCTGTGCATGTGCACACTGGGAACGGGCTCCAGCTGTTCGTCTGCCTCACTGATGTCGGACTCCGAAGGCAGCTGATAACTGTCATATGGCCCTGACCCCCTCTCTGCCTCTGACACAGAGCCCTCCTCAGAGCCTTCCCCAGACTCCAGGACTGGCCCATCTTTCTCCCCAACCTTCTCACTGGCTGAATCTACTAGCAGCTCCACTGACTCCTGGTGGGCCACAATTCTTAAATCCTTCTCCAAGGCAACCCTCTACTGCTGCCCTGACCTCTCCCCTCCTTCTCACTGTCATCTTTGAGGGACATGAACCCTGTCACTGACTGGAAATGGGTGTCACACCAAGCCAGGCTAATGTGGTCGCGCTGAGTGTGCCCCTCCGTAACTAACTGCCATAGAAATAGACAGTGGCTGCTAGCTAGGGTAGAGTTTGACCCGCCTCTCTTTACTCAAGAAATATGCTTCCTTCTGCCTTACCTAGGCAGCAGTGGTAGGTTTCAAAATTTTTTAGAACCTCTTCTGTAGGTATGGCCTGCTTTGTGGCAATGGCTTGGCAGCCATGTGACCGGGTGGGAGTGGCTTGGCAGCATGTGACTAGGTGGGTGTGGCCAACTTGTAAAATGTGGTGAAACTCACTTAACAATGCTCTTATTTAGCAACCAAAATGTTGGCTCAGAAACTCTGGCTTTTGAAGCACACAAGTCTTAAAGCTGTCAAGTTACAAGACTCTCGCACCCCTAACCCTTTAGAAAAAACCCCCAGGGGTGTTCAAACTTGACAGCTTTAAGATTTGTGGACTTCAACTCCCAGAATTCCTCCTCCAGTCATGTTGGCTCAGAAACTCTGGCACTGAAGCACGCAAGTCTTAAAGCTGTCAAGTTACAAGACCATCACACCCCTAACCCTTTAGAAAAAAAAACCCCAGGGGGGGGTTCAAACCTGACAGCTTTAAGACTTGTGGACTTCAACTCCCAGAATTCCTCCTCCAGTCACGTTGGCTCAGAAACTCTGGCATTTGAAGCACGCAAGTCTTAAAGCTGTCAAGTTACAAGACCCTTGCACCCCTAACCCTTTAGAAAAAAAAACCCCAGGGGTGTTCAAACTTGACAGCTTTAAGACTTGTGGACTTCAACTCCCAGAATTCCTCCTCTCGCTCTTCATCTTGATGATGTGCGGCCGGGCGGGGGGAAGGAGCTGGAACTGGTTCTAAACGGCAGGGTAGATTTGTGGAACCTCTTCTATAGAAGAGGTTAGAACTGGCAGGAACCCACCCCTGCTAGGCGGGGAAGGAAGCAACCTTTTTAAAAAGAAGATTCCATTCTGAAATCCAAGAATTCTTTTAAAAGAGGGAAGATATACCTGATCAAAAAGATATAAGGTGACATCATTAAAGAATGTGACTGCTTTTTTCCCATTCTTCTGAAAGGCGTGGGTCGAGTGGTTCTCCTGGGGTTGCTTTGGCTGTTTCAGCAAGCTCCTTAAGTGCTTCCCATCACTTCTATCGCTAATGATTTCCGGCACGGGGTACACCATGATGTCCTCGTCGCTGTCCGAGCTGAGCCCGTGAAGGTTGAAGCTCTTCATATCGTCCTCTGAATCGTCGCTGTTCCCATCTTCCTCGTCGGCGTCCTCTTCGTCTAAGGTGAGGTCCAGCAACCGAGGGACATCCAGCTTCCCAAGATACTTCCCTTCGATATCGGGCTCTTTCAACTTATGGCCTTCAAGGTGGCCCAGTATGGATTTCTCAAAGTGTCCGGGAGCATCGTACAAGGCGGGCATGAGCTTTGGATCACCCTCGGGGAAAAAATCTGCTGTACTGGTGCCTATGCAAGATACGCTTTTGGGGAAATCCTCATATATTTCATCCTCATCTGTATGTTCTAGGTCAGGGACAAGCAGCGATGGTGTCATATCTTTGGCTTCATGAAGCCACTCCTGCTTTCTTTCGTCCGACTCACGGTCTTCTACTCCTCCATCGGCCTCCAGCTGTGAGGCCAAGTCATTGACGAACTGATAATTAGCGACTTCACTGACATTTGAAGGATTTTTTGCATTACCAGCGTTTTCCACTTCAAAGGAATCGGTGTGGTCCTTGATTAATACTGTTGGCCTTTTCGGTAGACTGGAAGCCTCAGATTTCTTATCAATCTCCGAATCGTTATCGGAGAAGTAGGCCGAGTCTCTGTATGAATTATGGACGCCTTCCAAAGCTGCCTGAGGAGTGGTTTCAAAATTATCCATGCTTGTCGGGCCGGCGTAAGGATTGACGTCCGCTAACACGATGATCGCGGGGTTCTCCTGCACAAGATTTTCCCCCGATTCACCGGAATTGCTGCCAACCAGATGGGAAGTCCATTCAGGAGATTCTAGGTTTTCCGTTTCGTAGCCGCTGTCGGCGGGCTTATCAGGGGGTAAACACTTCCGGGGGCTTTCCGGTTCGAAGGATTCTAAAACTTCGTTCATGTCTAATGTCTCGAAGGAGTCTGGCGTGTCTACCAGTTGTCCCAGGCTCGGGGTTGAACCTGATGAACTGTCTTCTAGGAGGCTATCGTGGCTGATGCGATCTGTGGGGAGACGACCCGCTGGGTCGTAGCTTTCCCCTGGAGGCGTTCTGTCACTTTCCTTCAGAATGTCGGCGCGATCTCGTTCGGGTTTCTCAGGGTTTAAATCGGAGGTCAACTCCCAGGAGTGACTGTTGTGTTGAAGTTCCTGTTGATGTTCCTCTCCTTCTTCAGCATTGAGTGAAACGCCGGGGCAGGAGCGGACGCCACCGGTCTGGTTTTGGACACGGGTGGAGTGGATATCCGTGGAACCGGATTCGGAGACTTGTTCCGTTCCAAGGAAAGAAGCGGCAACATTGTGGGGAGAGTTAACTCCAACTTCTCTGTTAGGAGGGCTTTTCTCTGGGCTGAAAAAGGACAATAGGAGCTGCTTATCGACCCCAGGGAGACCAGAAAATGTCCCTATTCGCCCAAGAAGATCCTCGTTAGTGTCACAAACCTTTCCACCCAGGTTACATTCAACTCCCAAAGAGTTCATATTCGCTGGGTCTAATTTATCTGCTTGGTCGCGAGCTCCACTGAGATCGCCACCGCTTCCGTCCCTCGGGGTCCCCTTCAATAAATTATTCTCCTGGAGAAAAAGGAAGTTATCAGACAGTTCCTCTAAAGTCAGTCGGCTAAGTTCAGATTCCTGTGAGGCGTCTTCTTGCAAGAAATCATTTTGAAAGGTGGGCGAGGGGCTTCTCTTCTTGGGCAAGCCCTGGGTAGATTCCTCAAAGTCCAAGCGTGAAATCGCTTCCAGCTCCAGACGGATATCGTTTATGTCAGCTAAATCGAGTCTACTGACTCCGTTTGCCAACTGTTCATTTTTGGTGATGATGCCACCGTTTTGGGAAGGGCTAAGCAGAGCCTGTAAATTCTCTTCCTTGGGATCTGCACTGCTACAGAAAATATCCCCGTCTGTGCTAGATTCAGCCGCACAGTGTTCTAGAACCACCACGTGGCAATTTTGGTCTTTCGGAACTTCAGAGTTGTCCACTTCGGTGGTCAATTCAGCCACCTGGTGGTCAAAATTGATGTTCCTAAGGCCTCCAATTTTTTCTTCCAACTGGATGTAATAATCACTTCCAATCGAAGGTTTGCGGGCGTTAAACACGGGAAGTTCTCCAGGCACCAGAAGGGACACTTCCTGTCCACTTTCAACCTGAGCTCCAGGCCCTTGGTCAGTCAGCGTGTTCTCAAAAACCTCCACCGGGAAGAAGATGTTCGTGTAAGTCTTGTTGTCGATGGGGTTTGACTGGCTACATTCAAAGTGGTCGTGTTTGGCTGCCTCCCAGATGTACTCAAAGTTGAGTCCTCGGCTTGTCTCGGTGACGGTGAGGACCTCTTCCATCTCGCGGCCAAATCGGCTGCCGGTGAAATGATCCAGGATGGGAAAAGCGGAACTCCCCAACGGTTCTCGGTTTGAAATGTTGGGCTTGAGGTCCTCCCACTGTTCGGGATCGATGACGGAATCCTTCTGAATCTGCATGCAGAGGTAGACCAGAAGCTTGTGGACTTCCTCGGAGGTGGCTCGCTTTTCCGGAGACAGCCAGCAGAACTGCAGAACTTCATACCTGGGAAGGATGAGATTTCAAAGAGACTGTTTGTAACAAGGAAATTATTTCAGGTCAAGAGTTCTTGTAAGAGTTTTCTAAAGTAACCTTGCTTTTCAAAGTGATTGTACCTGGAAAGTTTTTATTCTTTAATTTTTCGAAATCAAGAGAGCAATTTGAACTCCAGAAGGGACAATCCACAAATGATCTTGATTTCCTTTCCTTCTTTCCTTTCTTCCCTCCCTTCCTTTCCTTTCTTCTTTCCTTCCCTTCCCTCATTCTCCTTTCCTTTCTTCTTTCCTTCCCTCCCTCCCTCCTTTCCTTCTTTCTTTTCCTTATTCTCCTTTCCTTTCCTCCCTTCCTTCTTCCTTTCCTTCCTTTCCTTTCCTTTCTTCTTTCCTTCCCTCCCTTCCTTTCCTCTCCTTATTCTCCTTTCCTCCCTCCCTTCTTCCTTTTCTCCTTCTCCTTTCCTTTCTTCTTCCCTTCCTTTCACTCATTTTCCTTCCCTTCCTACATCCATCCATCATTTGTAGACTAACAAAAATGCCTGAAGCCTCCTGAACCACTCTGAAACTCTCATTGAATGACAGAGCTTGACTGAAAGCCCAAAACGTGGTGTTTTTACCATCGATCAGAATAGGGCTGCTCGAGTGGTGGTTGCAACAGCTTGACTTGTTTTTCTTTGATGACTCGTGTCAAAACCTCCTCATCGGAGAGCTCAGAATAAGGCTTCGTGGCGCCACTGAAAAGTTCCCACAGCGTCACTCCCAGGGCCCTGCCAAAAGAGAAGGCTTCAGTAAGACGTCAGATCACACGGGGGCTAATGGAGTGCCAACTTCTTTTTTTAACCTCTGACTGAAGGATTCAGAGGATTCACTACTTGAGAGCAGGTTGGAACAACATATTAGGAGCCAACTCATGTGGTGCCTCTCTGTATCACAAAAAACCTGTAGCGTAGAGTGTCTTAAGTTTTAAAATTCAGCTGGGGTGGTGGTGGTGGGAGACTTAATTTGTAGGACTGGATGAAAGAGATGCTGTCAGTATAGTATAAATCTGTTATTACAGTCAAAGACCAGCAATACACATTACTTTTTACAATATATTTAAAAAGTATTGACATTAAAAGTGGATAATAACATACATGTTCTCCAACTGTTTGGGTCACTCCCTGGTTTACGTGGATGAAAAGCCAATTACAATACAATACAATCACAGAGTTGGAAGGGACCTTGGAGGTCTTCTAGTCCAATCCCCTGCCTAGATAGGAAACCCTATACCATTTCAGACAAATGGTTATCCAGCATCTTCCTAAAGACTTCCAGTGTTGGGGCATTCGCAACTTCTGGAAGCAAGTTGTTCCACTGATTAATTGTTCTATCTGTCAGGAAATTTCTCCTCAGTTCTAAGTTGCTTCTCTCCTTGATTAGTTTCCACCCATTGCTTCTTGTCCTACCCTGAGGTGCTTTGGAGCACAGCTTGACTCCCTCTTCTTTGGGGCAGCCCCTGAGATATTGGAAGACTGGTATCATGTCTCCCCTGGTTCTTCTTTTCATTAAACTAGATATACCCAGTTCCTGCAACCGTTTTTCATATGTTTTAGCCTCCAGACTCCACTCCCATTAGTATGGGAGTAGATATAATGGTCCAGAAATTGTTAGAGATATGTCCAAATAATTGGTTCAATATGACAACTATAATTCCTGTAACCATTTTTTTTCTTATGGACATTGCAGCAACACAGAATTTTGCCACTGCGTACGTAGTAGCCGGGTTTGTGTCCTGGAGGAGAAAGCCTACATAAAAATTGTCTGCCCTTCCTGGCAATCTCTCTAATAAGGGGAGAATATATGCAGATCGATAAACTCTGTATAGCTCAATAGTACCGATGCTGTCAAGTGTCAAGTAAGACCCTCCCCCGCCCCCCAACGAAAGAAGACTCTGAGGCTTGAAGTTCCTTAAAGTTCCATTTTATCAGAGATGTCCTATTGGAGCATCTGGGGAAACCCAAACCTGAAAGGCTCCAGGTTTTCCCCAACCGATTACCTCTCTCAGACCAATTAGATCGCACAGGTTAGGTCTCCTCCGGATTCCATCTGCCAGCCAATGTCGGCTGGCGACTCCCCGGGGGGAGAGCCTTCTCTGTTGCAGCTCCGGCCCTCTGGAACGAGCTCCCTGTTGAGATCCGGAGCCTTACTACCCTCCCGGCCTTCCGCAAAGCCACCAAGTCCTGGCTGTTCCAGCAGGCTGGGGGGAGCTGAGAAGCATCTACCTCCATGGAAATTGTGAATGTTGGTTTTGTTTTTAATATGTTGTCTTTGTCTCGTTCCCCGCCTTTCCCTTGTCTTTTGTGAGCCGCCCGGAGTCCTCCGGGAGTGGGCGGCATACAAGACAAATAAATAAATAAATAAATAAATAAATAAATAAATAAATAAATAAATAAATAAATAAATAAACCAAATAAAAATCCAAGTCCCTGCCCAGCACCCACATCTCTGTCACATGGCCCAACCAGGCCCCGTCCAAAACTGGAGATGCCTCCCAGTCACACCGTTCCAGGTGCAGGGCAAGGTGTCCTTGGCTCTCTGAGAAAGGAATGTTATTTAGACTATATATCTCCCATACTCCATATAGTCCCCTCCTCCCATTTTCCCACAGTAGAAAATGTGGCAGGCCTGAAGGCCCAATGTAAAAAAGATGGCTGCCGGGCCTAAAAGATGCCCTTATCAGGGGGATTTTTTTTCATACAATGGTATGTTTTCTTACAGTGGTTTGGTTTGTCAGTATCTAGAATTCGGGCAATTTTTTAATTGTCAAATAAGTGTGACTAATGTTAGAGCTTCTGGGATCATGAACATCAAGTTACGGAACCATAGAGTTGATTTTGGGAGCTATGAAGCCACAGTTCTTCCTCCGCCCTCCTCTGGCCCTCCCCCCCCCCCTTACAACTTTGGTATCTTCCTACCAGACATTGCTGTTCTTCGTCTGTTCTGCTGTTAAGAGCCGGTCCTGAAAACTGGTCACCAGTTCTGGAGCTGTCCACCGGAGGGGTATGAATTTATTTTCATCTGTTTCGATATAATCCTCCTAGAGATTAAAAAAAAAACAACCACATGACAAGGGAAGGCCGTATCAAATGCCTTCAATTTGTTTAGCTGAACCCACTTTTGGATCTATTCAACGAGAATCTTTCCCACGGTTGAGAAGTGTCCTAGGAATTGGAAATCCCTCCCTTCCTGCCTTTTTTGCAAAAGTGTAAAAGCAGCACAAGAAATATTATAAACAAGTTAAAAAAAAAACTAGAAGGGAAATGTGGGTTCCTTAATGCTCTGTGGGCTTGAGTTGTTTTCTTGCAGACGTTTCATGACCCAACTAGGTAACATCATCAGTCCTAAAAGGGAGTGGAATTGAGGAGGAGGTGGAGGAGGAGGAGGTGGGGTCCTTGGTGCTCTCTGAGCTTGGTTGTTTTGTGCCAGATGTTTCATGAGCCAAACTAGGTAACACCATCAGTGCTAGAAGGGGGTGGAGTTTGCAGAGAGGAGGAGGAGGAGGAGGAAGAGTATGATGATGATGATGATGATGATGATGATGATGATGATGATGATGATGATGATTGTGGAGTTTTTTATGCTCTCTGAATTTGGTCATTTTCTTGCAGATGTTTCTACAAGAAACATCTACAGTTCAACCCTGAGCTACATACATTCTCTTCTACCAGTCAAAAAAATGTGATTGGACATATTGTATTCTTGTAGAATGTTCTGGAATATGGTCTTCAGAGGTTAAGCAATGTGGAAAATCTTTCTCCCCTGAAGGAAAATGCACCAGCCTCATTAAGCTGCACACAGACCGGATTGGAATGGGGTCGGATATAGTATTTGCACACCCTCCCTAACGTTGCCCTGAGGAACCAAAAGATACACCAATGTCAGCAAAACCAGTTAGGAAAAGAAGAACAGGGGTACTTTAATGCAGCCTGCCCATTTCTAATAACTATTTGCAAGTCAGTATCAGTACACATAAGAAATCTAGTGGCTGCTACATGAAATATCCCAGCAACTGAGTAATAGGATTTTAGATGAAAATGGATACTGTCAAAATCAGGTTCTTAATCTGAGGACTTCTAAATGGGTTGACTTACCTTGTACCTACTGAATCCTATTCCATAATCTCCAATTTTTACATTTAAATCAGATGTGAGGAAGCAATTCCTTAAAGCTAAATCTCTGTAAAAAAAAAAAAACAGAATATTACAAAGAGGAAGGAAAAAAAAAAGTTCAACGCAAGATGTAATGAGAAAATTCAAGAACGTAACTAAGCTACCAAAACTATCTTTGAGAAACACGAGGCTAAATTTCAGCTTTAAATTCAGCCTGGTTCTAAAGTGCCATAGCAACAGCCATTCCACAGTTATATTTGTCTCTATTTAAAACCTGAAGGATGAGCATTGTGTTGCAAATGGACTTTCTGTTTCTTGGCCAGTCTCCTTTGAGTCAGAGATCTCAGATCAATGTTAGCATCATGTAATTTATAGCCGTAGAAATAAAAGAGGGGTTTTGGGGGACTAAGATTGTGATTTATGCTTTCTCAGGAACAAGCCAACTGTTTCCCAATCTTGGCAACTCTTAAGAAGTCTGGACTTCAACTCCCAGAATTCCCCAGCTATCCGTGACACTAGACTTCACTGAGTCTATATAAGAAGAACCACCCCCTGGCGTTCAGGGTTTTCAAGACTCACCCATGCACGAAATTGTGCTTGTGCATCGTGGCAAGTCCCGCCACAATTTCGCAGGCCATCCTCTGCAGCAGCATTATTTGAGCGTCTCCTTTAATGTTGTCCCGCTCGTTGCAGAGATAGGTTTTTAGGTCACCCTGGGAAAAAAAAGAAGAATTTGAGAATGGCTATAAACAGCCTTTCCTGCCAATGGCAATTAACAGGTATTTAAAAAAAAACAGCAACTTAACACATAGTTTAGTACCATAGTTTAGTCAACAACATCACTAGCAGTAGTTATAAATAAACTGGTGCTTAAGAGAGCACTGTCATTAAATTTCAAGTCCCTTAAGGCAGTGTTTTTCAACCTTGGCAACTTGAAGATGTCCGGACTTCAACTCCCAGAATTCCCCAGCCAGCGAATGCACCTCCCAAGGCAATTTTTGGAGGCTGGATTTGAAGCTTTGCAAGGCCCCGTCATGTGCCTTCCTGGCCTTTGTATGTTGAGACAGCAGCCGGACTGATTTGCTAATGGTGAACTCCGGGTGAAAGGTATAGCCTTAAGACATTACTGCTCAAGGCACAGCAGGCAGCGACATCTCTGTTTTATCACTTTAATTACAGGCTGTCTTTCTCATTAGCAAACAGAGAGGCAGGCAGGCAGGGCAAGGATATATTTGCTTCGGATACTGGCGTCCCAGAGGATGTTAAGGCCTCCCTCGGGAAGTGCTCCAGAGCAATCCTTGTTAATTAGCTACGGAGTGCTTGAAGGGACATCTTTCTAATCTTTGACCAGTCCATGATATCGTCGGTCTCGATGGGGCATCTCAGGAAGGCATTACAGGTGGTCCTTGACATATTTCATTTAGCGGCTACGTGAAGTTAAATGACGGTGCTTTTCAGATTTTTGGGACGGCACGAATTGCGCCAGCCAATTGTTAGAGAAAGTAGAGAAGCAGTGCAAGAAAGCTGGCACTGTTACAACTTTCTTTCCACACATTTGCTGGATCGTTTATTTGAACGCCTTTATATTTCTCTGATTTTTTTTTTAGCTGTTCTTCTCATCAGTAGTAATAGAAACACTTTACTTTATTGTCATTGTACGTATATACAGTTTACACACACAACGAAATTCACATAACCCCTGACTTTACTGTACTGACTTTACAGTGGTAGAGACTAACTTGATTCTGCACCTAATAACTGCAGCAAGACTGTTGGTGGCGCAATACTGGAAGAAGGAAGACTTGCCTACAATCCAAGAATGGACATTGAAAGTCACAAACTTAGCCGAGATGGCTAAAATATCGGCATATTTTAAAGATCACTCAAATGAGAGATATAAACGAGACTGGAAAAAATGGATTGACTATATACAAAATAAATACGGGACCAAGAAATTCCAGTTAGCCTATGCTTAAGATCAGAAATGATTTAAACTGTTTAAAGTTAGTTCAGTAAGAAGAAGCTAAGGTCAATGTAGAATGTCATTAATTTCTTTATTTCTTTTTTCTCAATAGATTTTAGACAGTGTTAGTTAAAAATCCATACCGTGTACGGGTTCTGGGAAGTCGGGGGGGGGGGAGGAGGAGGGGGGTTCGGGGGGTGGAGGGAGGGAGGGGTATACAAAAAAAATTGTACTTCAATGTTTTAATGATTGACGAATGATGAAATATTTGTGTTTTTTAAAAGAAATAAAACCTTTTTAAACGACGAGCTAGTTAAAAAAAAAGAAAAAAAGAAATTCACATAAACCCCAGAGACCAGGCCCAACACACATAACAATCCCCAGACACCCCCCCCACCCCAAAATTCCCTGCCCCTAAACCACCCACGGATCCACACAACAGACCAAGTAGTGCTGTCCAACAGCTCACTGACGGTGGCCCTTTAGTTCATCGTTGAGTGCAATTATAGCTCTGGGATAAAAGCTATTCCGAAGACGTGCGGTCCGAGTTTGAATTGTTCTGTATCTTTTGCCAGAAGGCAACAAAAAGTAGTAATAACATGTGGCCAGTGTCTTGGGGCAACACTGAGCACCACAGAAGGGTCTGAACGGGTATTTCTCAACCTTGGCATCTTAAAGAGGTGTGGACTTCAACTTCCAGAATTCCCCAGGGCTGACTGGGGAATTCTGGGATTTGAAGTCCACACCTCTTCAAGAGGCTATGGTTGAGAAACACTGGTGTAAATCAGCAGCTTCCAACCTTTTGGGCCCCCAGGGAACTGTTCTGTGGGGGGGCGGGGAGATTCCATAGACCGGAGGGTTGGTGTGGTTTTGCACGCTACCAAGAACCCACGCCTACAAAGATGAAGCTTCACTTGCTTGCATGGCCCCGTTTTCCTAATGGGCCGTGAACCGGTACCAGTCTAAATCATACAGCTTGGAGAAGCAAGAAATTGATGAAGTCAAATGGCCAAAATCATTCCACATAATCAGTGAGGGAACGAGGAGATACCTCGTCAAGTAAGGGAAAGGACTGCAAGTATCTTTTGAGAGGATGAAAGAAAATGGATTAGAATCAAAGGTTAAAGACTGGTTTTGGCCCTTCTTCACATTAGGAGGAGAAGAGGACACAGAACAAGAAGACAGAGCAAGATTCCCTATTCTAGGTAGGGTATAAACTTCCCTTCTCCACCGTGTTTCCCCGAAAATAAAACAGGGTCTTATTTTCTTTTGACCCCCAAAATAAACACTTGGCCTTATTTTCGGGGAGGTTTTACTGTTTTTGAGGTGCAGGAGGCGGTGAGTGTGGTCACCTCATGGCTGCTTCTGTGTTGCAATATTTTCGGGGAGGGATAATTTTAGCGCATGCGCTCAAAAGCCCAATTGGGCTTATTTTCGGGGAAACAGGTTAGAAGTATTGAGGCAAGAGTTCGCCCTTGGAAAATTCGTCTTCCATAAGTGACAAAACCCAAGACAAGAAGCCAAAGGGGACGGAGGACACCTGCAGGGATCAAAAAGCTAATTTTCCGCCTTCCTACCAGGTTACTCAAATGAGAGACTTCCTCCGCAAGCCAGACGGGCTTGCCAAGCAAGCTACCCTGGCAATAGAAAACAGCCCAGCCACTTTATAACACAAATCTCTGCTCGTCATTCGTCATTCTATCAACGAGGAATTTGGTGTGCCGACTGGCTGCATATCGTTGGCTAATTTATTACTGCTATTAAGCTGGTTACTACCCTATTTTTAACCCCAGGGTAACATGGATGACAGACAGGAAACAAAATTATAGTTAATTATAGATGAAGTGGGACCATGTAAGCTTACTACACAATCATCCTGGGCAAAGAGAGAGAGAGAGAGAGAGCAATTGCTCATTTTAGAAAAAAAACAGAAACACTAATTTAGGAATAGATAAAACAAGTGGTGACTAACAACGTGACTGGATTCCATGGCAATAGCAATAGCACTTATATACCGCTTCCAGTGCTTCACAGCCCTCTCTAAGCGGTTTACAGAGTCATCCTATTTGCCCCCAACAATCCGGGTCCTCATTTTACCCACCTCGGAAGGATGGAAGGCTGAGTCAACCTTGAGCCGGTCAGGATCGAACTGCAAAACTGCTGGCAGTCGGCAGTCAGCAGAATTAGCCTGAAATACTGCATTCTAACCACTGCGCCACCATGGCTCATAACACCAGTTATGTCTCTAGAAAGCAAAATCACGAAACTGCGTCACACTTACTGTGTTTTCCCCAAAATAAAATGGGGGTCTTATTTTCTTTTGACCCGAACCCTCCCCATCCCCAGAAATAAGCACTTGGCCTTATTTTGGGGGAGGTCTTATTATTTTTGAGGTACAGGAGCCGGCGAGCATGGTCACCTCATGGCTGCTGTTGTGTTGTAATATTTCGGGGAGGGCTTATTTTCAGAGGAGGGATTATTTTAGTGCATGTGCTCAAAAACCTAATTGGGCTTATTATCTGGGGGGGGTTCTTATTTTTTTGGAAACTGGGTATTTTGGGCACATCATATATGGGGAATTCACTGGGGAAAGCAGTTATGTTTGGAAGAGGAGTTAGTGGTAAAAGGAAACCGTGCCATCAAAGAACACGATGGTTGGAGATCTTCGAAGCTGACACCAGCCAGAGCATGGGACAACTCACAGAAGCAGTGCAAGATTGGAAGATGTGGAGAGACCCGACCCACAGAATCACCCAAGAGTCCGATACGACCAAATGGATAACATCATGAACCTTAGTGGCACAGAGGTTAGAGTGCAGTACTGCAGGCTACCTCTGCTGACTGCAATTCAGCAGTTCAAATCCCACCAGTCTCAAGGTTGACTCATCCTTCCATCCTTCCGAGGTGGGTAAAATGTGGACCCAGATTGTTGGGGGCAAGAGCCTGACTCTGTAAACTGCTTAGAGAAGGCTATAAAGTACTGCTCTTGCTTGGGAAGGAAGGAAGGAAGGAAGGAAGGAAGGAAGGAGGGAGGGAGGGAGGGAGGGAGGGAAGGAAGGAAGGAAGGAAGGAAGGAAGGAAGGAAGGAAGGAAGGAAGCAAGCAAGCAAGCAAGCAAGCAAGGAAGCAAGCCAGGAAGGAAGGAAGCCAGGAAGGAAGAAAGGAAGGAAGCCAGGAAGGAAGGAAACCAGCCGTGGTGGCACAATGGTTAGAATGCAGAATTTCATGCTGACTCTGCCCACTGCCAGGAGTTCGATCCTGACTGGCTCAAGGTTGACTCAGCTTTCCATCCTTCCGAGGTGGGTAAAATGTGGACCCAGACTGTTGGGGTCAAGAGGCTGACTCTGCAAACCACTTAGAGAGGGCTGTAAAGCACTGGGAAGTGGTATATAAGTCTAGGTGCTATTGCTATCATCATCACCAGGTATCTAGATAAATTAATTAGATCTAGATAAATTAGAACATTTCCACCAATGCTAGCCAAAGGAGGCCGAGTTTACCACTCCGAAATTCTGCTTCAACCACTTCTATAATGCCAACACCAACTGCCACGTAGGCATGTGATTGCATAGCCAGGTAATCAGGACTCATCTGCTTAAGTCAGAAGAAGCTTTTTCCCACCTCCTTTTATGAATATTCTTGCGTGGAGCTGCAGCTATAAATGTTAGGTATTCTCAGGGCTGAGGGGCACAAATGCGAATTAACACCAGCAGCACCTCCCACTCTTTTTCTCACTTATGAAAGCTACACTCATCTCACATACGGACCACGAGGCAAGTGTTTTCGCAGCTGCTGTATATTATGTTCTTCTGCTTCCAAGACAAACTCAAATTTGACTAAAGCAGACAGCCCCACAGCAGTTTCTTCCAATGGCCGTAATTATCATTATTTTCCTTTTAATCTTTGCATTTTTTTTTAATCCATAAACATTTTGAACACATTAACACATATACTAGTAACAATAGTAATAATATAATATAACAGAATAGTTTTGGCTCAGTTTCTCTTTATATTAGCTCATTCATAATTCTGTTTATTATATTGGCATATGTATAATTAGGAACCATCTTTATATTTAATTCATCCATAGCAATAATCTTTCTTCATCTAATTTCTACCTCTTACCTCTAACCACTCATAACCAATGACCATAATTAAAACAGCAGGTATGGCTATGAGATTCCAGCCCCTTTGTATGCAAAATTTATTGCATCACATGACATCCCACGAAGCAAAGTCCTTCATGGAATCAAAGTCCGGAATCATTGCTGTTTCTGCTGCTATTTAACGTGAACATCAAGGAAGGGCTTTTTATTTTAGGTTTAATACGCCAAAGCTTCTTGCAAACCAGCTGAATTATCAGAACTGCGAAAGCACACAGATGCAAATAAAGTATCTTCAAGCAGTATGCATTTTTCACCAGAAGGGGAAGGGGAAAAAAAGAGAGAAGATAATGCCAATTTATTTTTGCACAATCGCTGCAACCCTCCCTCAGAGGCCAGGAAATTAAATGAAAAATAATTAGCACTGAATATCTCTAGAGGTGCAAGAAATTATTACAGAATTAGTATAAAGAAGGAAGACCGACCTAGATTTATGTATTTCAGGTGTGTGTGTGTGAGAGAGAGAAGGGGGGGGGGAGGGAGGAAGAGAGAGAGAGAGAGAGAGAGGGAGGGAGAGAGATAAATAGATATGAATCTGGAATGGCAGTTTTGCTAGGAAATGCAACTGCCTTATCATATCGCTGAATGATGATTGCAACATATTCCGTTTGCATGCAAATGTATTGAAACGTTATAAAGATGTTAGAAGATCAACCTGCCTTAGCAGATCTCCAATTGACCTTTATTCTATTTTATCAGACCAGTTAATTGTTTCTATTGTTGACTTGTCTTGTTTATTCTAACTACCTGAAATGCAAGCTGGAGTTCAGGTGAAGCCATGGACAAGAGCAACAGGTCATCTGGCATTCCTTTCACCTAAGACTACCACCCAATGGTTGCTACCTTCCCCAGCTCGCTGCTCCAGGGGAGGAAAAGCAAAAAAAAAAAAAGGACCTTCCTTAGATTTGCAGAATTTCTAAGGGAACCAACCAGCAAGACGCACATCAAACCCGAATGGATCTCGAACTGAGATTTCATGTACTCACCAGGTCACAAAATTCAAATACCAACAAATAAGGGATGGCTTCCACATACTGGCCGGTACAGCGGAGAATATTGGGATGCTGAAGGATACTGTTAAAAAAAAAGTCCAGAAAAGAAATATAAAGACCAGTTTGTATTTGTGGCTTGCAACATTGAAAACTTGAGGGGGAGAAAGGAAAATTATTCTCGGTCCGCTGATGTATTGGGAAAACATTTTAAAACTGAACACAATGAAACATTTTGCAGATGTGAATGCTATTAGCAAACTTCTATAAAGGTAAAGGTTCCCCTCGGACATATGTGCTAGTCGTTCCCGACCCTAGGGGGCGGTGCCCATCTCTGTTTCAAAGCCCAAGAGCCAGTGATGTCTGAAGACATCTCTGTGGTCATGTGGCCGGCATAGCTAAATGCCAAAGGCGCATGGAATGCTGTCACCTTCCCACCAAAGGTGGTTCCTATTTTTCTACTTGCATTTTTGCATGCAGCCGAACTGCTAGGTTGGCAGAAGCTGGGACAAGTAACGGGAGCTCATGCCCTTATGCGGTGCCAGGGATTCAAACCACTGAACTGCCGACCTTTCAGATCGACAAGCTCAGCGTCTTAGCCACTGAGCCACCGCATCCCAAAACATCTCTTACGTCCTCCTATTCCCAAATGTTAACTAAGCAGAACTCTTGGCTCACCTTCCTACAATTTAACCTGGCTTGGGTTTTTTGGGAATGGGTGAACTTGGCCAGGTTCATTGCCAAGTTCATGACTGCACTTCTACGTGCTCCAAATATATCCTTGGCAAAGGCCCAAGAGGCTACTCACAAATATGGCTCCCCATGTCTCAAAAACCGCTCCTGTTCCTTGGGACTGGCACTGGCTTTTAACTCTTTCACGATGACTCTGGTTACGCTGGTGCCGGTGTAAACTTCCCCCAGCAGAACCTGAAAAGCAAAAAAAAAAAAAAATCAAATCTCAGTTCCACTTCAAAGAGAACAACAACCCTGGCATGGAGGGCTCGCTGAGGGATTCTGGGAGTTGAAGTCCACAGGTCTTAAAAGTGGCCCAGGTTGGATATCCCTGCCCTAAAGCTTCTTACGGCAAAGATGGGTCAGTTTATACTTCACAACTGACTCAAGGGATTTGTTGTTGTGGGCTCACTTGTACCACTAAAAATATTTTAAGTGACAAGGAAATGCAGGAGAGTTGTAATATTCAGGGCACAGATTTCTTACCTTTCCAAACCAGCCATTTCCTATTTCTTGGATATAGTTTAGATTCTGCCGAGCAACCTGAGATTTCAGATCTTCTGTGATAGAGGGAAAGAAAACACGTTAAAAGAAGCAGTCACAAAATTTAGTTTGGCTAGGTAAACAATTTTTCACAGAAATCCAATATAACTCTTACGTTACAATACAGCAAGAGAAAATCATATTTGTCCTGACCTGTCCTAGCCATCCTACCCCTACCCTATCCATAAGTAAATTGAAGCCACGTTGAATGTTGTGTGAACAGACTTCCTGGCATTCTCCGTCTCTTGCTTCCAACGTCTGCTCCGAGATATGTAGTGAGATTAGAAATCGTTCTGTTGAGGTAACAGCATCTGCCAGTGAAACGAGACCACTGGATGCAACCCAATATCGGTATTCGTTCCGTGTACAATAAGTAGCACAACCAATGACATTATGAATCAAACCATTCTGATTCCACTGAGTAGGAAAGCAGGGAGTCCAGCTGTTCTCCAAAGCACTGAAGACAAGAAGCCATGGGTGGAAACCAATCAAGGAGAGAAGCAAACTAGGACCAAGGAGAAATTTCCTGACAGGGAGAACAATTAAACAGTGGCACAAGTTGCTTCCAGAAGTTGTGGGTGCTCCAACATAGGAAGTTTTTAAGATGAGATTGGACAACCCTTTGTCAGAAATGGTATAGGGTTTCCTGCCTGAGCAAGGGGGTAGGACTGGGAGACCTCCATGGTCCCTTCCAACTCTATGTCTTCTATTCTGTTCTGTCCTATTCTAGTCCTAATTCCTATTCCTATTCCCATTCCTTATTCTATTCCATTCCATCCTATCCTGCTCTACTCTAATTCTATTCTATTCTATTCCATTCTATTCTTTTCTACTTCTAATTCTATTCTATTCTACTCTAATTCTATTCTGTTCTATTCTATTCTACTCTAATTCTATTCTATTTGGTCCTATTCTGTTCTACTCTAATTCTATTCTATTCCATTCCATTCCATCCTATTCTTTTCTACTCTAATTCTATTCTATTCTATTCTGTTCTCTTCTATTCTATTCCATCCTATTCTGTTCTCTTCTATTCTGTTCTACTCTAATTCTATTCTATTCTGCTCTACTCTAATTCTAATCTATTCTATTCTATTCCATCCTATTCTGTTCTACTCTAATTCTATTCTGTTCTATTCTAATTCTATTCTATTCTACTGTAATTCTATTCTATTCTATTCTATTCCATCCTATTCTTTTCTACTCTAATTCTATTCTATTCTGCTCTACTCTAATTCTATTGTATTCTGTTCTACTCTAATTCTGTTCTATTCTGTTCTATTCTGTTCTATTCTGCTCTACTCTAATTCTATTCTATTCTGCTCTACTCTAATTATATTCTATTCTGTTCTCTTCCATCCTATTCTGTTCTATTCTATTCTGTTCTACTCTAATTCTATTCTGTTCTATTCTGACTTGATGCAGCACATTAAACTCTAAATTCTAAGTAAACAGTTAGCATAATAACTGTAGTTATATAATACACTAAGCTGAAACAAATATTCTATATTATGGCCTAGAACAATGCCCTGTTTCGTACAATATACCGAGACAATACCGGGGGATCCTACGCCCCAACTCTAGCTATCCTTGCATGTTCTGCAGATGCAAAGGCAACGGTCCTAAAGCTTCTTCTTCTTGTGTCAGAAAGACCTCCCTAGCATTCCATCTGCCGTTTGTGTAGTTATGAACACGGCGTCCAGCTTCATGAACATTTCCCGGAGAGATCAAGCGATTTCAGCCGCGGAGGCTTTTCGTCCTTTTTCTCCTCCCTTGTGACTTTTTGTCTTTCGATCCCAAACAAAATAGAGGCAAATTTCCTATCTGCCACAGCGGATCTCATTCATGCTTAGAAAGCAAATTTGAATGTCACCCCTGCGGGAGAACCAACGGGTGCCATGATGGAGGGGACAGGAGAGGAAGGGCAATTGCCGGATAGGGACGACGCTCCTACCTGTGGGAAGTTGGAACTGGGATGGAGCTGGGAGAGAAACACTGGGCACCGTGAGGGTAAACACTTCTGCGGGAGACTGATTCGTTGGGGTGTCCTCTGCGGGTGGGGTGAAGTCCAGTTCATCATCAAAATTGTCTTCAAATTCCTTAAATAACAATTGGATATGAGAAAACATTTTTGGATTATACATAATGAGTATTAATTACAATAATTATCACTATTAAAAAAACTAAATAAAATACATACAATCAAATGTTAATCAATACTGGGAAAATGTTATGATATATGATATAATTAAATATTATGGATGTTCAGCTAAAATAGGACATGAGGATTTGATGATAATAGAGGATTTTACAAATAAGTAAATGAAATGTCAGCATGTGTTATGGATTAATTCTTTGGCATAGCTAAGGATGAAGGATGTTTAAATAACTATAGGTAATTAAAACTGGAGGTATAATGATGTTGATATGGTAAATATTTGAGTTAAGATATTTGAATTAATATGAATTAATGGAAGAGAAGCACCAAAGCATGTTGTAACCAGTTGATATACTTCTTCTTTTTTATAATAGATACCTGTGTTTTGTTTTGTTTTGTTTTCCTGCCTTGTCCTTTGTCGTTTTTGTCTTTTTTTTTTTTTTTTTTGCCTTTTCCTTTTGATTTTTTCTTTTCCCACCGGTGTGGGCATGTATTGTTCAAGATTATTACTTTTATTAATATCTTTAAATAATAATTACAGTCAAATGAAAATGGATATATAATAATGCTTGAGTTAATATGAGTTATGTTGGTTGACTGTGGAGGAGATGTACCAAAGTTTATCTGTAATTGATTGACACATTTTCTACAGATGTAAAGAAAGATGCTGTACCTGTTTCAAATTAAAATTAAAAAAAACATTTATTAAAAAAAAAAAATGTCTTCAAATTCCTACCAAGGCAAAAGGCAGAGAGATTAGCAGCTTGACAGAGAGACGCCCTGTACAAAGAACCTGATTTGCATATGACAAACCCAGTTGATAAGCCGCGCGGCTGCATTGCTATGTAGATCACAGACATCAAACGCTCCTAAGCCAATTACTAATGCTATAATGCCGTGTTTTAGAGAAGAATACACCTTTTGTTAAGAAGATGATTAGTCAACTCTGGGCTTGCTTAGGGCAATGTCTCTCAACCTCGGCAATTTTAAGACATGCAGACTTCGGCTCCCAGACTTTCCTGGTCAGCCCTGCAGTTCAAACGTTGAAAGATGGCTAAGGCTGAGAACCTTGATGTAGGGTGTTTCATTCAACGCAGGATTGATGTGTTTCTTGAATACAATGGCCTTCCAGATGCTGGTAAACATCAGTTGTTAACCTCCCTCACTAGTCAGGACTGCTAGAAACAGATGTTCAGCCACCTATGGATACCTGATCCTTTTGTGAGGTTAGTGCCTATAAAGGAAAATATTTGTAGCTCAGGGTTGACATGGGGGGTACTCTCTGAGTTTGCTTGCAGGCATTTCATTACCCAAACTAGGTAACATCATCAGTGCTAGAAGGGAATATGGAGGGGGGGGGGAAGGAGGAGGAGGAAGAAGAACACTGTAGGGTCCTTGGTGCTCTCTGAGCTTGGTGGGGTGTTTTTTTTGCAGATGTTTCATTACCTAAACTAGGTAACATCATCAGTGCTAGAAGGAAATAGGGCTGAGGAGGAGGAGGAGGAGGAGGAGGAGGAGGAGGAGGACGACGACGACGACGACGACGACTGTAGGGTCCTTGGTGCTCTCTGAGCCTGGTGGGTTGTTTTTTTTTTGCAGATGTTTCATTACCCAACTAGGTAACATCATCAGTGCTAGAAGGCAATAGGGTTGAGGAGGAGGAGGAGGAAAGGAAGGAGGAGGAAGAGGAGGAGGAAGAAGACTGCAGGGTCCTTGGTGTTCTCGGAGCTTGGTGGTGGTGGTGGTTTGCAGATGTTTCATTACCCAACTAGGTAACATCATCAGTGCTAGAAGGGAATAGGGTTGAGGAGGAGGGGGAGAGGAGGAGGAGGAGGAAGACTGTAGGGTCCTTGGTGCTCTTTTGAGCTTGGTGAGTTTTTTTTGTGTGTGTGTATGCAGATGTTTCATTACCCAACTAGATAACATCATCAGTGCTAAAAGGGAGTGGAGTTTGCTCTCTGTCTCTCTTCTAAAACTGATGAAGTTACCTAGTTGGGTAATGAAACATCTGCAAGAAAACAAGCAACCTCAGAGAGCACCAAGGACCCCCTCATGTTAGTACCTATGCTTACACAGATTGCAGATCTTACAATTCCAATACATTTGTTTACTTTTTAAATTTATTATTAAATGTATTTGTTGACCGTCCCAGGTCAGATGACTCCGGGCAGCTTACAACATAAGCATAATAGGAACAGGGTCAACATAACTGTGTCCCCTAGTAGTTCAGAGATAAGATAAATGTGTTTCCTTAGCCAAAAAGGATGGTTTTAACTGCCATCTAATTTTCAAAGGTTCTTACACATTTTAAAATACAAAAATAGCAATGCACTGCTAAAACACAGCATCGAGATGCAAAGTACGCCTCACCGTAGCACAAAAATAACTTCATACCAACCATAAGTTAACACTAAAAATATATTCATGACTTAAGCTGCACATAGGTATGGCTGCCAAAAAGATTTTGCTTCGCTTTTTCCCCCCTACACAAATGTGTACTTGCAACCCTAGTTTGACAAACGGGGCTTAATGGCAAAACACATCAGGCACCATATAGCCCCATATTTTTTTGAGAAACCATAATTTTGTCAGCCATGGCTGCACAGCTAATCTTAATTTAGCTACACAACCTTTTTGGACTGAACTGCAAAAGGAAACTGTTGTTGTTAGTTGCGAAGTCGTGTCTGACCCATTGCGACCCCAAGGACAACGTTCCTCCAGGCCTTCCTGTCCTCTACCATCCTCTGGAGTCCATTGAAGCTCACGCCGGCTGTTTCTGTGTCTCTATCCAGCCACCTCCTTCTCTGTCGTCCCCTTCTTCTTTTGCCCTCCATTGTTCCCAGCATGAGGCTCTTCTCCAGGGAGTCCTTCCTTCTCATTAGGTGGCCAAAGTCTTTGAGTTTCCTCTTCAGGATCTGGCCTTCTAAAGAGCAGTCAGGGTTGATCTCTAAGACTGACCGGTTGGATGGCCTTGCAGTCCTTCTTCTTTTGCCCTCCATCGTTCCCAGCATGAGGGTCTACTTCAGGGAGTCCTTCCTTCTCATCAGGTGGCCAAAGTCTTTGAGTTTCCTCTTCAGGATCTGGCCTTCTCAAGAGCAGTCAGGGTGGATCTCCTCTAGGACTGACCGGTTGGATGGCCTTGCAGTCCAAGGGACTCAATGCAGGAGTCTTCTCCAGCACCAGAGTCCAAAGGCCTCCATTCTTTGGCGCTCAGCCTTCCTCATGGTCCAACCTTCACAGACATCCATTGCAATTGGGAAAACCCGTGGCCTTGACTAGACGTTTCCCTAGAGGGGAACCTTTACCTTACATGCACAATGAACAAAAGGATTTCTTGATACCACTCACCTTGAAGTTAATCTCTTGATCTTTACAGCAGGAAATACAGTTTACAAGCAGTAGTATCAAAACTAAGAGGCCGCCGGCAGAAAGAACCACCAAGGAGTAGGAAACTTCAAAGGCTGTCTCTTCTCCTGGAACATAAATGGGGCTTACATTAATGCGGTTTAGGACACTATACAGTACAGCAAAAACTGCAAACTTCAGGGGAAAGGAATTTAACATTCCTCATAATTTACTTTGGTAACAAATCCCTGCTTGCTGGCATGTTTAAGGAACCTTTTGTAAGGAAGGCAGCATAAATAATAAGCGACCAGGTTTTCAGGATCAGTGACCCTCAATTTACGGCTTTTGATTTCTGGCAATTCCCCTTCCTACGCACACTTCTAATTTAACACAATAATTAGCACTAGGACTTCTTCTTTGTTCCTTCTTGCAGCTCATCAACTAGATTAAGCGCTAGCAGACAAGACTTTAGCGTGGATATCTTTTTATTGTTTGTTTGTTGTCCTGGGCATAAAATGGGTTAGGCGCTTTAAATCCACTATAGTATATCTTGCACTAGAAACAAGTTATTACACGTAAACTGCTTTCAATTTATATAAATTGGAACATGTGGTGTAACAGCAGCAGGATCTCCACATTCAACAGCAGGATGTCTCCAGCTGTTTAGAGGTTGGGAAAAGATTTTCTCTGTGAACTTTCTGGCAGCATCTGACTAGGACACACCTTAAACCAAAGGTTAGATGGAGATGGGATTTTGTCCAAAGTTATTACGTCTTTCTCTCAACTAACAGAAGTTATAAGTCTTCCAAATGTGACACATGCACAGACTAAAAAGATTCTTAATTATGATGTCTTGGAGGGATCCACTGATGTTGCGCATTGGCAATTATTTTTAAATTACTGCCTAAAGCTTATTTGCTAAGCTGTTAACGAAGTATTATAATTTGTTTTGATTAGAACAAAAGCGCTTCTTAAACATAATAGGAGCACCCTGAGATGAATGCTATAAAAACCTACCCAAATTTTGCTACATAATTTTTATCCCACTCCAGTAGGTCAAAGTCTTTGAGAGAATCAATTAAAAAATCTCTAAAAGAAATTAGACAGAAGATAAAGGCGACTGAGTAGGACGGGATGACTCTAAATCAAGCTGTAAAGATTATTTTCTGAGGTTAAATTCCAGTTTTTAAATATCAGTCAGGTATGATAGGCAATAAATAAATAAATATTTCAATAATAGTCCTGTTTCCACCTAGGAAGAATCAAAATTGTATTTCAGAGAAAAAGAATGCTTTGAAAATTCAACAAAATGAGCAGCGCAGTTCAGCCGTGTGATTCATACAGGCTCCCCTAAAAAAAAAAAATTACAGCCTGAAAAAAATAAACTTACAGGTAGTCCTCGCCTTACGACTAAAACTGAGCCCAGAATTTAGGTTGCTGAGTGAGAAATTTGTTACAACCTTTCTTGCCATATTTGTTAAGCGAATCACGGCGATTGTTAACGTTAGTCAGATGGTCGTTAAGTGAATCTTTGCCACCCCATGGACTTTGCTTGTGAGATGGTCGCAAAAGGGGATCACGTGACCCGGGGGGGAGGGCACTCCAGCCGCCATAAATAGGAGTTGTCAAGAATCCGAATATAAATCACCATGGGGATGCCTCAAAGGTCATATAAGTGTGAAAAATGATCGTAAGTCCATTGTTTCAGTGGCATATATTCAAACTGTCACTAAGTGAACCGTTGTAAGTCGAGGACTACCTATACTGAATGTCAATGCAGTAAAATGAAAAAAAAAGTAAAATAAAATAAAAAAAATTATGTATTTTTCTTCAAAAACCGGTTCCACATTTTATGACAGGGATAAAAAAGAAAGAAAATCTACACTTTAGACTGGCCATAAAGGCTCACAGTCTACAGGCGGTCCTCGTTTTACAACAGTTCATTTAGTGACCGTTCGAAGTTACAACAGCTGTTTTTCACACTTACGGCCGTTTGGTCATGTGATCAAAATTCGGATGCTTGGCAACTGACTCATGTTCCTGACGGTCACAGCAGTGTCCTGAGGTGACCTCATCCCCTTCTACGACCTTCTGACCAGCAACATCAATGGGGAAGCCAGAGTCAGATGCAGATGAACAGAGTTCGAAGGTACCCTGTAGGTCATCTGGTCCAGCGGTCACCAATTGTCCGTGAGAAAATTTTGGTGGTCCGCAGAAAAATCATTTGCACTAAATACTATTTATCTTTTTTTAAAATCCGTATTAGTGGCCCGCGGGATTTAAAATTATGAATTTAGTAGTCCCTGGGGTCCGAAAGGTTGGTGACCCTGGATCTAGTTCAACCCCCCCCCCACCGCCCAAGCAGGAGACCCTACATCTGTGATGGCGAGCCTATGGCATGAGTGCCAAAGATGGCACGCAGAGACCTCTCTGTGGGCACATGCACAATTGCCAGCTGCTCTTCTGGTTTCTGGCAGCTGGTCTTCATGGGCACCGGAGCGCCGGAAAATGGTCTGAAAACGGCCCCCCAAATGGCCAAAAAACAGGCCTTTTGGGGGCTGTTCCCAGGCCATTTTCGTGCCTGAAAAAGGCCTGAAAACGCCCCAAAAACCCAGGCATGTGCCTGCCGGCCATCTGGTCTTTGGGTTTCCAGAGTTCTGGCGCGCATGCATGGGCATTCAGTTTGGGCACACGGTGCTGAAAAGGTTCGCCATCATGGCCCTACACCATTTCTGACGAATGGCAGTCCAATCTCCTTGAAAATTCAATTAACCACCATGCTACTAATTTAGTAACTGCAGGGATTCACTTAGCAACTGTGGCAAGGAAAGTAGTAAAACGGAGCAAAATTCACTTAAAGGATGTTCCGCTTAGCAACAGGAATCTGGGGCTCAATTGTGGCCATAAGTCGAGGACTACCCGTACAAACAGAGACAGACAAACACACCATGCTGTGTAAGAAACCTCACCGAGAACAAAACGACACTCCTGATTTGACAGCAGGGACGTGGGAGTCTCAAAAGCAGAAGAACCGTAGCATTGAATGATCACAGCGGAGAGAGTGGCTAAGATGCTCGCCTTAAAACTAGGAGAGAACAAGGGCCTAAAACTCCCTTCGGAAGGGGGTTTAGCTGGAGATCACCCCAAAAAAGATCCAAGAGCAACTTTTTAAACTCTACTTCCACCTGCATATCTGCCTGGAGGATCTCTGAGAGACGTGCTTATACAGGCCTTGTGCTAGAAGTCATCCCGAAGCATAAGAAAAGTCATGAATGTAAATTAATTTTTAAGCGAGCGTGCCCGAACCTGAGGCGGACTCTGCTTTCTTCATCTTGGTTACCTTCCTGACTACTGGTAGAAAGACATTTTTGCCCTGCTGCAATCTCATCCCGATGGCTTGGGTGGAAAGCCATGAGGATGCTTGCCATCGCTTGTTCAGAGTCGGCTTACGGAGTCTGACTCAAAAAAAAAAAGGAGACATCGAAGGGGCTCTCCTTCAAGACTTCCTTCATAATGATGGCTTTGACCTTCATGGAGCTAAATATTAAGATGCCAGAAGTCTAAGGAGGTTCTCAGTCATCCAGGTCATGGTTGTCCCAAAGGTGCTTTTTCAGGAGGCCACTGAACTTTCTGGTGTCAGGGTTCCAAATAGCATCCCAAATTAAATCAGAGTCCAAGGCAAAGTATTGCTCAAATTTCCAATTTATTAAGAGAGCCATCTTGGCACGTTTGGGAAAACCCGAATCTGAAAGCTTCTAGGTTTTCCCCACCCAGTTCAAGATCTTGCCCCCCACACCCACAAGTCCATCACATGGTCCAATCTCCCACTGCCACAAAGACAGATTCCACCCTTCCAGTTCTGCCCAGGTGCAGCGAGAAAGGGTGACCTTGACTTTCTAAGAAGAATGTTATTATGGCTACATGTCATCTAACTCTGTACAATCCCCCCTCCCATTTTCCCACCATAGAAAATGCATAGTAGAATAATAGAAAGTGTGGCAGGCCAAAGATCCAAAAGCAAAGATGGCTGCAGGCCTGACATCAGGGTCGTCAGGCATTAAATATAATGCCAATGCTACCCTTGTGCAGAGACAAAATAATAATTTGAAAAAATGGCACCTTGAAAGAAGGAAGGAGCTCTGTACACAGGCACAACATATGTTCATAACACAACTGTACAATCAGAAGTTAAACAAATGGTTATTTCAGGCCTATTTGTAGGATACCAGCAAAGCCGGAAATTAGCTAGAAGAGCAGGGAAGAGTGTGTGCCACAATTATATCACACCCAATATGAAGTTGCTAAGTCACCTTGCCTCTCCCTTAACAAACAAAATAAACGCAGCTATTAATCCCGCTTTCCACTCACAAAGCAGGACATGTGAAAAGATGTGCTGTCTTGAGCCCCATCACATTATCCCAACCAATCAGAGCCTCCGATGTTGAAGGTGATCAGCCAGTCAGGTCTAGTAGGGTTATTCAGGCCATGGGAATGTGCTCATCACCCCCAGGTTTATTTTATTTATATTAAAAAAAACACACACAGAGACATACATGCCCTCAAAATCTTATAACAGCTTTTATAACCCGGGATGTTTCAGATTGTGTTGAGGGTTTCAGGTTCCATATTTCCCACCCTTGAGCGAGGAAGCACCCCAGTTTCACAAAGATTCAAATCTGGAGATTGAACTTCGAATGCAATTCAATCCAAGCCTCCAAAGCAGCTTTTAATTTTTTTTTACCTCTCCTGAAATAATCAAGACATATTCCACACTGCTGGATTTTGCTCATCTCAAAAGCTTATTTTATCAAATCCATCTGGGAAGTCAAATCAATTCACTTTCCCAAATTAACATGAATTATCGCATCGATGATGATCCAAACAAAATCAGAGCCAGTTTGCATACAAGCAGGATAGTGAAATCACTGTTTAACGTGGTTCGCCCACTGACAGCAACTACTGCGTAAAAATCACAAAGAAGCCAGAGACACAATTCCTGTCCTAATCTCAGGGGCAATCAGGCAAATCTCCCTTTTCCCTTCCCATGCTCCAGATAATCTTGAATTCTAAATCTCTCACTAATGTAGCAAACTCAAAATAGCAAATCCGTGGATGCTTCATGACTATCGTCTCGGCTAATATAAGCAGCCTATTATCTGCAGGACAGTTAAATGTTTCTAATCGTTAACCACAAGGCAACCACAGAAGGCAGCTATGCAAGCTGGAGATGACTTTTCACTTCTGCATTTCCAGATCCCCGTGAAATGGGCAAGAGAGCTGGTCAATTATTTTGCAATGCACTGTGACTGAACCTTTTACCAGCCCTTCAACAACAGCTGCCAAGGACAAAAGGAGAGAAGGGGCGGGGGGGGGGGGATAAGCAGGTCCCAAGCAGCAGCCAAGAAAAGGGGGGAGGAGGAGGGGGGAGAGGAGATATTTGCTCCTGTTGGGTACAGGATAGAGATATAGCATAGTATGGATACCTGCAGTGTAATTTGTACATAACCTATAGAGCAAAAGATAGGTGCCAATCCACCAAAAGATTTGTGGCTGGTTCTATATGTTCCTTTCCTGACTTACCTTATTTTTTGGAATAGAAGACGCACCTTCCCCACCACCCCAAAAAGAAGGTGAAAATCTGGGTGCTTCTTATACACAGAATACAGCATTTTTGGCCTACCGAAACCCTGCCCCCTTTGCAAAAATTGATGTGCAGAGGGCTTGGGAGGCTTGCAAAGTGCTCTAGGGAGCTGGTGAAGGCAAAAACAAGCAAAAAATGAGCCAGTTTTTGCCCCCCTCACCCCCCAGGGACACTCTACAAGCCTCCCAAAGCTCTGCATGCCCCCCCCTTTTTTGCAAAAAACGAGGCCTGCAGAGGGTTTGGGGGGCCTGCAGAGTGCAAAAACGTCTTTTTAAAAATTTACCTCTTCAAAATCATGGTGCGTCTTATACTCTGGTGCGTCTTATAGTCCAAAAAATACGGTAATTCAAAAGTTAAGACTTGGGTGTTTTTCAATTAACTCTACAAGATTCACTGTTTGGGCTGGCATTTAATGATTGGGATTAAACAAAGGAGGGCCTTTTCATTCATCCTTACAATGTCAGTAACATAACACTTCATTTTACCGGAAGTAGCATTTTCCATTTTAAACTTTGCCCCTGGCTGGCATGGGAAAAAATAGGAACTGTAAAATGTTTTACGAAAAGAGAGAACTCTGAACCATGAAGATCACACTGTAACCTAAAGCAAAAATCTGGTAAGTCCAATGATACAGAGCAGTGAGAAGCCAGAGAGGTATGTAACAAAACTGGAGTAGCAAGAAACAAAATCTGTGTGTACAGAAAGCAGGAAGAAATTGTCTGCGTACTGAAGACCAAACCCCAAAGAAAGTACAATAAAAGAAGGCGGGGGAAATCTCAAAGCAACAACTGGAGCAGCTCAGAAAGACCTGGAATTGAACAGAAAAAACCCTAAATTTTACAACTTTCAACTGAAGGGGAAAAGTTACCATTACCACAGTATGTGTGATAGGGACACGGTGGCTCAGTGGCTAAGACGCTGAGCTTGTCGATCAGAAAGGTCGGCAGTTCGGCGGTTCGAATCCCTAGCACCGCGTAACGGAGTGAGCTCCCGTTACTTGTCCCAGCTTCTGCCAACCTAGCAGTTCAAAAACACATAAAAATACAAGTAGAAAAATAGGGACCACCTTTGGTGGGAAGGTAACAAACAGTGTTTTGTGCGTCTTCGGCGTTGACTCATGCCAGCCACACCACCACGGAGATATCTTCGGGCAGCGCCGGCTCTTCGGCTTTGAAACGGAGATGAGCACCGCCCCTTAAGAGTCGGAACGACTAGCACATATGTGCGAGGGGAACCTTGACCTTACAGTATGTGTATTTTGTGCTCACTATGTTCAATCCACACACAGGACCTATGCAGAGTCAGGCAAGCTTGCTAATCTTATGTTTGGCAGATGGGGATGCTTTAATGGTCACTCGTTGAAGTTGGTCAAAACATCTGGATTCCCCCACTTTGAGAAGGCTTAAGAAGAGCAACATAATTGCAGTATCATCGGCTTATATCCATTGTCTTTCAAAGTTGGCATGTGTGAACTTCAACTCCCAGAATTGCCCAGTCAGCCTGGCTGGCTGGGGAACTCTAAGAGTTGAATTCTGCAGATCTTAAAGTTGCCAAGTTTGAGAAACAATGATTTAGACCATCAAGCAGGTATACTTGGAAAGCAAAAAAAAAAAAAAATCTATCTTTACATTTTAAAGGAATATTTCATTCCTTGCCAAATGTAAAACTTGTGTCTCATGACATGAGATCAAAGTCCAAAGGTGCTTTGCTTCCACACCCGAATGTACACTTTGACCACACATTCATTGACTTTCTTTTTTAAAAAGAAAAAGCAGGTATCTTCATTCAATTCAGGGATTGCAAGAACAGACACCGATAAATCAGTTACTAAGAAGAACAAATTTCCTTAGCTTTTATTAATAGCATAGCCAAGGGACTTGGCACCAAAACTGACCAAAAAAAAAAATCAAAAATCTATCTACTTACATTCTTCCTTCAATGTTTTGCTGGTTTATGCATTTCATCCTCCAGTTCTGAGCAGGAGTACAGCACTTGTCCCAGTTTAAATAATGGGAATGTAAGGCTGTAAACCTTTACATATTAATGATGATTACTCTTGAAGCCTATCTATTCTAACATTGGGAGTTTTAAAGAAGAGATTGGACAACCATTTGTCTGAAATGGTATAGGGTTTCCTGCCTGAATAGGAGGTTGGATTAGAAGACCTCCAAGGTCCCTTCCAATTCTGTTATTCTGTTATTTGACGCTATGCATCTAATTTAAAAGCTGTTCTGTTCAACAACGGAGCTGGCATCTAGCAAGGATGCACAGAACCAAAGTCTTAGTATAGTATGTGGGAATTTTGTTACAAGTAAGATGACATTCTACTTTAAAAGCAGAAGGAAATTTATCAAGGGATAGGTACACCAGTCAGTTTGAAGGTAGCCACCCTTCCTGTTTCAACACAGAAACTGTGACAGTGCGAGAATCAAAAGATACATTTCAGGTATTGCACATAATGATGGTTCCCATGTCGAACCAAAATACAATATATTTACGCTTCGAAACTTCCTCACAACAATACCAGGAACTCTTTCCAATGTTGACATTTGGTTATTTTAAAATCCATTTTTGCTCCTGCTGAATTTATACTTCATGAACCACATTCAATACGAGGGGAAAAAATATGGAAGACAAAAGCAGTTGCAGCAAAAGATAAGATGTGAAAATATTAGGATAAGCTACTTTTGATTTCTACTAAACTTCAGATCATGACAATAATCTTCAGACCAGGGCAATTATACTTTATTCAAGACCTGAGATGAATAGAGATTAGAGATGAATAGAACAAAGATGATTCAATTAATCAAGCTAACAGAATCAACTGTATTACTTCCTTGAAGACTAGTTAGCATCTGAATCACTATCATAAAATGTTTGGAATCCAAAAGGCATGTTAATAACCAATAAGTTGTTTCTTAAAAGAATGAATACATTCAGAAAGGTTATGTCCAGTTATTTATCACAACTTGTCACAATTTGAATTTCTAGGTTTAGACACAGAATGACATTGAATGATTTGTGGGGTTCTTAAATACACAGGAACAAGACAGGATAGTGGTTCGGATAGTGATAAGATAGTGATTCTTATCCATTCTAGTTCCTTTTTTTAATATTGTGCTACTAAATGTTTGTGTCCTTTGCCTCCACAATAGGCTTGCTTCAGTGAAGGAAAACCTTTATGCAAGTGTAAGGGAAGATTTGATGATGATAGGCTATAAGTACCTAGTTTTATCTCTCTTGTATTCGCAGAGGTCAAGAGTTTCGTGGCATTTTAAAAATTAACCTGCTTAACATAGCTCTTTTCACAAACTAAAAGCATACCTATCACTATTAGCATGAAGCATTTTGTTAACTGGGTAACTTTTAGACATCAACACACAAACACATAAAAGCAGACCAAACTGCAAAAAGAATTTTAAGGTTGTGATGTTTCTACCCAAAACTCAGGTTTGCTTAGAAAACATGCAAAGTGTGATTTATAACAGCAGAACTGAACAATCTGTCTTTTATCCTCACCCCCCCCTCCATCCGTGTAAGGTGAGATTCTTCCTTTCTCACATCAACACATAGATCTGCAAATATATAACGAGGGAGGGAGGGAGGGGGGAGGAGGGGGAGAGAGAGAGAGAGAGAGAGAGAAAGAGAGAGAGAGAGAAAAAAAATTTCTAGGATGTACCCTGATGGACAATACAAATAATGAACTATAATAACTGATTGTGGTCAGCAAATGGATATTAATGATGAAGTAGTGTCATAAGAAAAGGATCAGAAGAATGATTAGGGAAGACATGAAAGCAGGGCAAAAGGCCAAGGACTTAAAACAGAAAGCTGGCGAACATCTGGAAGAATGTCATAAGTCAGGTATTTCATAGTGGAAAAGACTACCTTGGGAAATGCAGATGTTTAAACAGAGACTGCCAAGACACTTGTTAAGGAATGAGAATTCCTGCAAAGGTGGGACTTGATTACCAAAGACCCTTCCCTAACATCCTATGATTTTATATTGGAAGAATTTCCTAACCCTGTGAGATGTTCAACCATGAACTAGGCTGCCTTCAGGAGACAGTAGAGTCTCCTTCCCTCCAGATGTTTAAACAGAAATGTTTCAAGATGATGTCAGCATTCCAATATTTGAGGGGCTGCCACAAGAGGCGGCCAACCTATTTTCCAAAGGACCCAAAGGCAGAATAAGCAGCAATGGATCTTGAAATGAAACTAAACAAACCAAACCAGATTATTATTATTATTCATTATAATTATTATTGCATTCCAGTCGACTCCAGAGAAACACCTACAGAGGAGAGGATGGATGCTGGAGTCTTGAGGGGTGAAGAGATCCATGCAAGCTGTTGGAGAAGGAGGAGGTCCATAATGGGAATGGCAATCAGAAGAGAAGGCACCCCCCCCACCCCCAACAAGAAAAGCACTGCCCAGAGTCACAAAGGGGGGGGGGGGAGATGACAGCTATATACATTTTATTTATTTATTTGATTTAGTTATTTATTGGTTTTATATGGCTATGTTTATTTATTTACTTATTTGATTTTTATATGGCAATGATTATTTATTGGATTTATAGGGCTATGTTTATTTATTTACTTATTGGATTGATAGGACAATATTTATTGATTGGATTTATAGGGCTATATTTATTTATTTATTTATTTTATTTACTTATTGGATTTATAGGGCTATATTTATTTATTTACTATTGGATTTTTATATAGCAATAATTATTGATTGGATTGATAGGGCTGTGTTTATTTACTTATTGGATTGATAGGACTTTATTTATTTATTTACTTACCGGATTTCGAGGGCGACATTTATTGATTGGATTGATAGGGCTTTATTTATTTATTTATTTACTTACTGGATTTCTAGGGCGACATTTATTGATTGGATTGATAGGGCTATATTTATTGGTTGGGATTTATCGATTGGGTTTCTAAGGATGATTCACTCGCCCTCAGTGACTCTGGCCAAGCTTACACAAACCATCAAAACTCCTTTTGGACGACCCTATCATATAATCCCAATATAAAAAGAATACAAGCAATCGTAACCCCCCCCCCCACACACACCACACATACATACACCCCAACCCCGGTGACAACCTGCCATCAAAATTCTGCCCCTTTGAGGGTTTCCATGCATCCCCCCCCCCGGGGTCGTCCTGTTCCCCACCAGACCCAGAATGGATGAATCCATGACTCACATAAGAGAATAAGGGTAAGCTGGGGGGTGGGGGGAGAAACCCACCCACCTCCTCCACTGAACCCTCCCCCCCACAATTTCCCTGCAGGGGCTTCAGCCCCTCCTCCCACTCCCCCATATTGGCACAACAACCCAGCCAGGTAGGTAGGTAGACCTGGCTAGGTGGCTCAGTGGCTAAGACTTGCTGAGCTTGTCGATTAGAAAGGTTGGCAATTCGGCGGTTCGAATCCCAAATATAGGTCTCCTCCTACGTGAGCAAGGGGGTTGGACTAGATGACCTCCAAAGTCCCTTCCAACTCTGTAACGGTTAACCTACGTAGTCTGAGAGATTCGATACGAACGCGGGGAAGGGGGGGTCATGACGGCCGGGGGGGGCAATCCAACCCCCCTCTCCTCAAAAGCCCCCCCGCCCTGCCTTTTTCCCGGGGGGGGTGTCTTTCCGCTCCTCCCGGCTTCTCACCTGGCCCTGCCGGGGGCAGCGGAGCCGCCTGCCCGCCGCCCAGCCAACAGCAGAGGAGTCCGAGCTCGCCCCAGCCGATCCCGGGGGGCAGCAGCCGTCCCGGCATCCCTCCGCCGCCTCACGGGAGGCTCCAGGCGATTCTTCAGCACGGCCGGGGCCTGTCTCGCCTCAGCCGGCGGGGCTCGGAAAGGCCGGCATGGGTTCTCCGCCGGAGAAAAACGGCGCCAAGCAGGCAGCAGCAGCAGCAGGCCGAGGAGGGAGGCCCGGTGGAACCGCCGTTTACCTCACGAGGTACGGCCGGCAACGGCGCCTCGCCTCATCCCCCGCCGCCGCCATCTTCCGGGTTACCTGAGAGAGGGCGACGCCGGGATTGGCCGCCGGAGACGGATTGGCTGGCCGGTGGGCCAATCGGCGTGGGATCCGCTCCCCGAGGAGACGGGGGAGGGCTAGCACGACGGGGGGGCGGGAGTCCGCCCTGGAGAGACAGCCGCGTCGCAGCCAACCGGAGGCGTTGCCCCGCCTCCTCCGCGTTAAGACAGCAGCGCGTGGGGGTGAAGGGGGGGGAGGTGAAGCTGCAAGAGGCGGGGTTTGGTTCTCCAGATTGGCATGAGAAGGGAGCAATTAAATTTGCCCTCTTTTTTTCCCACTCCAAGGTGGGAGAGGACTGTATAAGAGTTCGCGGCTGAGATTTATAATTGGCAGGAGGTTCCCACCAATCGGATAAGAGGGAGGGCGGGCCTGGAACGAAAGAAGGCTTTTAAAGGCTTGGTCCTAATTCAGATCTTCCAAATGCACTCTGTGCATGCTCAGGGGCATTTGTGTGCGAGGTTTTGTTTCTGCACTTTATTCTGCGTCTATTCCCTTAATAGTTACACTTTTTAAAAAAAATAAAGCAACCGATAAATCAAGGGTGATTTGCAGACTGGGACACATAAAACAGAAGGAAAGGTCGTGGGAAGGAGAAAGGAAAATAAGGCAAACACCCGCTCTTATCATTAAACTCTTTCTCCTTATCATAATAGGTACCTGCAAGAGCTTGGAGTTAAGGGCAAGGGGTTGCCAATCACAGGCGCTGCCCAAATTTCTATCTCGGGGCAACCTGACTAATAACAAATAAAATAAAATAAAGCAAAATAAAATAAATAATAAAATAATAAAATAAAATAAAATAATAAAATAAAATAATAAAATAAGCAAAATAAAATAAAATAAGCAAAATAAAATAAAATAATAATAAAATAAAATAATAATAAAATAATAATAAAATAATAATAAAATTAACTAATAAAATAAAATAAACTAATAAAATAAACTAATAAAATGAACTAATAAAATAAACTAATAAAATAAAGTAAAATAATAAAATAAAATAAAATAATAAAATAAAATAATAATAAAATAATAATAAAATAAAATAATAATAAAATAAATTAATAAAATAAAATAATAAAATAAATAATAAAATAGAATAAATAATAAAATAAAATAAATAATAAAATAAAATAAATAATAAAATAAAATAAATAATAAAATAAAATAAATAGTAAAATAAAATAAATAAACTAATAAAATAAACTAATAAAATAAACTAATAAAATAAAATAATAAAAAATAAAAAAATAAAATAAAGTAATCATAAAATAAAATAATAAGTAAAATAAAATAAATAATAAAATAAAATAATAAACTGAAATAATAAAATAAAATAATAAAATGAAATAATAAAATGAAATAATGAAATGAAATGAAATGAAATCCTTCCTGATAGGATTGTCTGCAATGGTACTACAGGTCTCTGGTTTCTCATTTAAAATTGCATCTACACAGTGAGAAACACCTTCGGTGTAAAAACCAAACATCTTTGAATTTAAAATGTTTTTATGCATGTAAGAATATTCCTTGAACTCCCGGCTCCACCCACACGGCTATTCTAACGTCTCTCATCATATGTCTCATTATATCACAATAACATACAACTCAGATGATCAAAGGCCTGGAGACTAAGCCATATGAAGAATGACTCCAGGTTTTGGGTCTGGCTAGTCTAAAGAAAAGAAGAATTGGGATGACATGATAGCAGCCTTCCAGTATTTGAGGGGCAAAGAAGAGGTGGTCAAATTATTCGTGACAAAAGCCCCAGAATACAGGACAAGAAACAATGGTTGGAAACTAACCAAAGAGAGAAGCAGCCTGGAATTAAGGAAAAACTTCCTAACAGTGAGGACAATTAACCAGTGGACCAGCTTGCCACTAGAAGTTGTAGGTACTCCATCACTTAGGATGCCGTCAGTCGGACAGTGTCGGCTGGCGGGGCCTCGGAGGAGGGCCTTCTCTGTGGCTGCTCCGACCCTGTGGAATCAGCTACCCCCCAGAGGTCCGGACCTCACCTATCCTCATGGCCTTTAGAAAAGCTGTTAAAACCTGGCTGTTCCGGCAGGCCTGGGGCTGTTGACCTTATTATGTAGGGTCCAGCCCCAATTTGAACATATGCGTGTTGGAGAATTTTTAAAGTTTTATTTTTTGTTTGTTTTTCTTTTCTTGTCCTGTGTAAGCCGCCCAGAGTCCTGGGTGGCCTATAAATCTAATAAATAGAAATAGAAATCTATTGAAAGCACAACCTTTCCAAACCCAACCTTTCCAAGACCAGCCAAACCCAGCTAAATGCAAATTAAACTTGTTTAAATCATACAGCAGTGCAAGTTAAACTGGTTACTGGACACGTCCTTCCCATTTATAAAAGAGCAAATGACTGTTCCTCGCTTTTCGTGGTGTTGCAGAAAATGAGACAAGACCAGCTCTTTGTCAAAGGGAAAGGTTTATTTGCGCAAAGGTTCAGGAGCAAAAGCTGAACCCCGAATGGCAGTTGTGTACAGTCTTTTATACTCTTTGATGACTTATCGATCATCCCCAAATACCTGGCCTTCCTGTGTCACGTAGACCCCTTTCCTGTGTCATGTAGACCTCTACACAATCTCCCAAAACAGAGACATGACATTCATTACTTATTTACCTCCCCACAGGGGGTATTGGTGCAAATATCCTGTTTCATTTGTTTTAGTTAGGGGAAGCAAACAGAACAACTAATCTTAAGGGTAATCATTCCTTTTTCCCATTCCACATGGTAAAGAAACTTTTAATACCCAAAGAATCTGTCTAGTTGTCAAATTGGACTACTGCAACGTGCTCTACATGGGGCAGCCCTTGAAGAGCATTCGGCGACTTCAGCTTATCCAGAATGCAGCCGCGCGAGCGATCGTGGGTGCACCTCGGTTCACCCACGTAACACCTATCCTCTGCGAGCTGCGCTGGCTGCCTATTGGTCTCCGGATACGCTTCAAGGCGCTAGTCGTCACTTATAAAGCCCTTCATGGTATTGGACCTGGGTACTTGAGAGACCGCCTGCTGCCAATTACCTCCACTAGACCGATTAGATCCCACAGATTAGGCCTCCTCCGAATTCCATCCGCCGGCCAGTGTCGACTGGCGACTACCCGGAGGAGAGCCTTCTCTGTGGCTGCTCCGACCCTCTGGAACGAACTCCCCATGGAGATTCGAACCCTCACCACCCTCCAGGCCTTCCGCATAGCCCTTAAAACCTGGCTGTTCCGACAGGCCTGGGGCTAAAGAGCTGTTGCCCCCATCTCGAATGGTATGACTGTTGTGAGTTTTAAATTATATATTGTTATGTTTGTTTTTTAAATTTTTGTCTGTATCCCCCTTCCCCGGTTCGAGTTGTGAGCCGCCCTGAGTCCCCTTCGGGGGAAAAGGGCAGCATATAAATACAATAAACTGAACTGAACTGAACTGAAATTCTCTTTTAGTGGGATAAGCATCCTAGGAAGCAGCTTGAACCCATCGCTGTTAAGCTCCGAAACTTCCTCTTGCTTTACTTTAAATGACCATCAGTCCTTAACTTACAACAATTCATTTAGGGGCGGTTCAAAAGCATTGAAAAAAAGTGACTTCGGACCATCGTTTCACACTTAACGACCGTGGTGGCGCCCCACACAGGCACATGAACTAACTTCGGATGCTTGGCGACCGACTCATATTTACGATGGCGCCCCAGGGTCGCGTGATCCCATTTTGTGACCTTCCGACAAGCAGAATCAGCCAGATTCACTGAACAACCGTGTGACTAATTTAACAGTTGCAGGGATTCACTTAACAAAGGCGGCAAGAAAAGTCGTAACATGGGGCAAAAGTCACTAAATAGAGCCCGGGTGGCGGAGTGGTTAGAGTGCCGTACTGCAGGCTACTTCAGCTGGCTGCTAGCTGCAGTTCAGCGGTTCAAATCTCACCAGGCTCAGCCTTCCATCCTTCCGAGGTGGGTAAAATGAGGAGCCAGATTCTTGGGGGCAAAAGGCTGACTCTGTAAACCGCTTAGCGAGGGCTGTTAAAGCATTACGAAGTGGGATATGTCTAAAGGCTATTGCTTTTCCTCTCTCTCTCTCCTTCCTTCCTTCCTTCCTTCCCTCCCTCCCTCCCTCCCTCCTTCCTTCCTTCCTTCCTTCCTTCCTTCCTTCCCTCTTATTTCCTTTCTCATCCTCCTTCCTGGTGGCACAGTGGTTAGAATGGAGCATTGCAGGCTGACTCTGCCAACTGTCAGCAGTTCAATCCTCATGGGCCACAAGGTTGACTCAGCCTTCCGTCCTTCCTAGGTGGGTAAAACAAGGACCCAGATTGTTGGGGGGAAAGAGGCTGACTCTGTAAACTGCTTAGAGAGGGCTGTAAAAGCATTACGAAACAGGATATAAGTCTAAAGGCTATTGCTTTTCCTTCCCTCTCTCTCTCCTTCCTTCCTTCCTTCCCTCCCTCCCTCCCTCCTTCCCTCCTTCCTTCCTCCCTCCCTCCCTCCCTTCCCTCTCATTCTCCTTCTTGGTGGCACAGTGCTTAGAATGGAGCATTGCAGGCTGGCTCTGCCAACTGCCCGCAGTTTGATCCTCATGGGCCGCATGGTTGACTCAGCCTTCCGTCTTTCCTAGGTGGGTAAAACAAGGATCCAGATTGTTGGGGGTCAAGAGGCTGACTCTGTAAACCACTTAGAGAGGGCTGTGAAGCACTGTAAAGCAGTGTATAAGTCTAAGGGCTATTGCTAATAAATTTCTCACTTAACAACATAAACATTGGGCTCAATTGTGGTTGTAAGCCGAGGACTATCTCTACTCAAGGACCAAACAAGTCTTTAGCAGTTTAACAGAGGCATTTTCCTGGAGGCTGCATAGCCCTGCATAGTCTCTCTATTTCAGGTGGACTCAGCCAGATTCTTTGCAAAAGGAGAAATACTTTTTAAAAAACCAAGCAGAAAGCAAGGGGGAGAGAGAGAGAGAGAGAAAAAAAAAAGAGAGAGTGAAATATTCCACCTCTTGTTCGTGATCCAATTAACATCCTCTAAAAAAAGATTTTTTTTTTAAACACTTCCCACGCCAAGCAATTTGCGTAATCACGCTGGTGACAATAGCGGTGCATAATTAAGAAACCCTGCAGCTGATGGGGTTAGATAACCCAATTTTTGGTACGAAGGGAAGGAAAAAAAAAAACAATTCTTGTATTTCAATAAGAAAGCGACTTGTTCAAAAAGCTTTATATGAGTTCAAGCACCCGTTGAAATCTGCGTTCGTCTCCCCCCCTTTTGATAGTTGTGGTGTTCCACTACTGGTACTACAGCCAGTCCTCGACTTAGTGGCCGCAATGGAGCCCAAAATGGATGTCGCTAAGTGAGAAATTGGCAACGGCCGTAAGTGTGAAAAACGGGTCCTAAGTCAATATTTTGAGTCCCGTTGTAACATCCAACGGACTCCAAGTGAGCTTGATTACTATCTTAACAATGGCAGTGGTTCGCTTAACAATTGTGGCAAGAAAGGTCGTAAAACGGGGCAAATTTCACTTAACATTGGCTTAGCAGTAGAAATTTTTGGTTTCAGGTGTGGCCGTAAATTTGAGGACTCCCTGTACGGAGGGCTGTGTTTGAAGGCTTAACCGTTTCTTTTAATCTCATGCAGGAATAAATTGCAGTGATTATAAGCAAAATAATGACATTTTGCTTCTGCCTTAGTCTGTTGAGTTGCTTTAGCTACTCAGCAGGGCTCCAGGGACGCACAAGGCAGACATTTTAGCCGAGAGAGAGAGAGAGACAGAGAGACAGAGACAGAGAGACAGAGAGAGACAGAGAGAGAGAAACAGAGACAGAGACAGAGAGACAGAGAGAGAAGAGAGAGAGAGAGAGAAACAGACATAGACAGAGAGAGAGACAGAGAGAGAGAGAGAAGAGACAGAGAGACAGAGAGAGAGAAACAGAGACACACAGAGAGAGACAGAGAGACAGAGAGAGAAGAGAGAGAGAGAAACAGAGACATAGACATAGACAAAGAGAGAGAGAGACAGAGAAGAGAGAGAAGAGAAAGACAGAGAGAGAGAAACAGAGACAGAGACAAAGACAGAGAGACAGAAGAGAGAGAAAGAGAGACAGAGAGAGACACAGAGAGAGAAACAGAGACAGAGACAAAGACACAGAGAGAGACACAGAGAGACACAGAGAGAGAAACAGAGACATAGACAAAGAAAGAGAGACAGAAGAGAGAGAAGAGAGAGACAGAGAGAGACACAGAGAGAGAAACAGACAGAGACAAAGACACAGAGAGAGACACAGAGAGACACAGAGAGAGAAACAGAGACATAGACAAAGACAGAGAGACAGAAGAGAGAGAAGAGAGAGACAGAGAGAGACACAGAGAGAGAAACAGACAGAGACAAAGACACAGAGAGAGACACAGAGAGACACAGAGAGAGAAACAGAGACATAGACAAAGAGAGAGACAGAGACAGAGAGACAGAGAGAGACAGAAGAGAGAGGGAGAGAAACAGAGACATAGACAAAGAGAGCGAGAGAGAAAGAGAGACAGAGAGAGAGAGAAGAGAGAGAAAGAGAGACAGAGAGAGAAGAGAGAGACAGAGAGACAGAGAGAGAAGAGAGAGAGAGAGAGAAAAACAGAGACGTAGACAAAGAGAGAGAAAGAGAAAGAGAGACAGAGAGAGACAGGAGAGAGAGAAACAGAGACAGAGACAAAGACAGAGAGAGAGAGAAGAGAGAGACAGAGAGAGACAGAGAGAGAGAAACAGACAGAGACAAAGACACACAGAGAGAGACAGAGAAAGAAGAGAGAGAGAGACAGAGAGACAGAGAGACAGAGACAGACAGACAGACAGACAGACAGACAGACAGACAGACAGACAGACAGACAGAAATTAATTAGAATAATGACCTTTGATTGCTAGGAAAAGGTTTGTATAATTTAGTTCTCCAATTATTTCACCTGCCTCAGAATTGGCTTTTTATCTAGGGATGAATCAGTGCCAGGCCATCGTAGCTGCCCTAGAAGCATGAGTGTACACTAGAAGCCGTAATGATGCCATCTTTGTCACGACATCATCATGCCCGCTGGCACCCTGCTGGCACAGTCATCCTACCTCCTTCTAAGACAATGTTTTCCAACCTTGACCAGTTTTCTTTCTAAAGATGGCTGGACTTCCAGATTTTCAGCAGAAGAGAATATCTGTAGCGCAGGGCCCTTGGTGCTCTCTAAGCTTGGCTGGTCTCTGACAGACGTTGTAGAACCCAACTAGGTAGCAGTATCAGTGTGAAGGAGTGTAAGGTTTGTTCCCCCAGTTTATGTACAATAGCTTCTCCTGCCAATGTCAGGGAGGGTATGGTTTTCTCCTTGGTAGTTCCCTGATTAGGGTATTGTTTTCTGCTTGATAGTTTGTCTGTTGTTAATCCCTGCTTATCTAGGGCATTGTTTTCTGCTTGATTGTTTGTCTGGTGTTCATCCCTGCTTATCTGGACGTTGCTTGCTAGAGAGGATGTGTTCTATTGTTTGTTTATTTGTTTGTTTGTTTCCTTAAGGGGTCTGGCAATCTGGCTAGCTGAGGTTTTTTTTTTTTCATAATATCATGCAAACCTGGGATATTATTTTGAGATGTAGGAGAAGGAAGCAGAAATGATAGAGAAGAGAGCTGGTGAGTAAATATTAAAAACCCAACTTCTCTGGCTTTGGAAGCTAAGCAAGATTGGATTGGGTTAATGTTTAGATGGGAAATGGGGCTCGGTCAAGAAAATTATTGTTTCTTTCACAGTGAAAAGAAGCCTCTGGAAATGATTGATTGAGATTGTCATATCTGATGGGCTGACCAAGAGTATTTCTGTTAGTTGCAAACCAGCTAGAATCTGAAACACCCCTTTCAAACTTCACGGTAAAGGTAAAGGTTCCCCTTGCATATATGTACTAGTCGTTCCCGGCTTTAGGGGGCGGTGCTCATCTCCGTTTCAAAGCCGAAGAGCCAGCACTGTCCGAAGACGTCTCCATGGTCATGTGTCTGGCGTAATTCAATACCGACCAGGGCCGGATTTTCCTATAGGCTAACTAGGCTTCAGCCTAGGGCCTCAAGATCAAGAGGAGCCTACATTCAAATTGTTAGCAAAATTAAAATTACACTCTTCTAAAAACAGTGAACACTAATACACTGAACCGAAAATAAGGAGAAATTCTACGCATATGACTAATAAACTAACATAAAAATGTATTGGTTAAGGTTGTTCCAGCGCCGTGGCAGTTGGGGAGCCCGCCCACGTTCCCGGCACCGGCGGTCGGGCGAGAGGCACGGCCGCTCCCAGTAGCCGCCCCGTCAACGCGGAGCCCACCAGCGGCCAGGCAGGTGAGGGCGAGGGGGCTGAGCCGGGCAGCTGAGCGCAGCAGGGGAGGCGGCTGGCCTCGCTGCCTTTGCCGCAGAGCAGAGCCGCCCTCCGTCGGGAGGCCAGCTATATATATTGATATATATTGATATATATCACAGTAATGATGTATTTTATTGTCTCTCATGCAATTTACAAACTTAAAAATGGGAGGTGAAAGGGCCTCATAAGTGGAATAGCCTAGGGCCCCTTTTCATCTAAATCCGGCCTTGCCGAAGGCGCACGGAACGCTGTTCCCTTTCCACCAAAGATGGTCCCTATTTTTCTCCTTGCATTTTTTTACGTGCTTTCAAACTGCTAGGTTGGCAGAAGCTGGGACAAGTCACGGGAGCTCACTCCGTTAGGCGGCGCTAAGGATTCGAACCGCCGAACTGCCGACCTTTCCGATCGACAAGCTCCGCATCTTCCCCACTGAGCCACCGCGTCCCTTGAACGGCATGAGAATTTCTAAAACAGCAAAAAAAAAACTGGTTCCCCCATTGCCACTAGATGGCGCCCTGGTGCCAGAGGACTAAGCTGGACCATGGTGTCCCCAGTAAAAGAGTCTTGAAGAGGGGAACATACAGTAGATCCTTCAAAAGAGCAAAATGATCCCTGCATATACCATAGCAGGGATCCCTGCATTGACCATCTGGCCAACCATAGCCATGATTCTGGAAGAAACCAGGAATTGGCACCTCCGTCCTCATTGACACGGAAAGACAAGAGGAGGAACATTCTGGTGGTCCATGGATGGATCTCCATCTCTAGGAGAACCACCTGGTCACCTCCTTGGAACCTAACAGGGATGTAACCTTGGAAAGACGGGGAAGGAAGGCTGGTTTGTTCCCAGGTACAACACACTATTCATTGTTTGTTCTTTCCCCCATGGGTATTCCTGGAACTGACCGTGGTGTTGACCGTCTCTACGGCATTGACGTTCTTCAAATTCTCCGGGCTTCCCTGCAAATGCCAGAAGCATCTGTGGAATCCGAGTAAGGGCTCTAAATCTTCAAATGCCACCTGTGTGGCCTGCGGATTCTTTCCCACGTCCTTGCACCATCCCAAAGGGCCAGAAGGGCCGTCTCTTCTCCCGTTACAAGGCCAGATAATTGGAGCAATGGCACTCTCCGGGGCTGGGAAAGGAGGCTGGATATTAGGAGGGGAGGGTGTCACCTCACCCCCGCGGCATTTGGGAGGGGGGGTGCACCTATGCTCCCCTAAGTGAAGGGGAGAGGAAGGAGAGATAGAGAGAGGAAGGAAGGAAGGGACTGATAGGAAGAGGGAGGGGGGAGAGATGGGTGCAAGGGAGGGAGGAAGAGAAAGAAAGAGAAAGGAAGGAAAAAGGGAGGGAGGAAAGAAAGGAAGGAAGGAAAAGATGGAAAGGAGGGAGGGAGGGACAGAAAGAGGAAGGAAGGGTCTGATAGAAAGGAAGGAAGGAAAAGATGGAAAGGAGGGAGGGAAGGACAGAAAGAGGAAGGAAAGGTGTGATAGAAAGGAAGGAAGGAAAGAAGGAAGGAAGGAAAAATGGAAAGGCGGGAGGGACAGAAAGAGGAAGGAAGGGTCTGATAGAAAGGAAGGAAGGAAGGAAGGAAGGAAGGAAGGAAGGAAGGAAGGAAGGAAGGAAAAGATGGAAAGGAGGGAGGGAGGGACAGAGAAGAAGGAAAGGTGTGAGAAAGGAAGGAAGGAAAGAAGGAAGGAAGGAAGGAAGGAAAAGATGGAAAGGAGGGAGGGAGGGACAGAGAAGAAGGAAAGGTGTGAGAAAGGAAGGAAGGAAAGAAGGAAGGAAGGAAGGAAAAAGGGAAAAAAGGGAGGGACAGAAAGAGGAAGGAAGGGTCTGATAGAAAGGAAGGAAGGAAGGAAGGAAAGAAGGAAGGAAAAAATGGAAAGGAGGGAGGGACAGAAAGAGGAAGGAAGGGTCTGATAGAAAGGAAGGAAGGAATGAAAAGATGGAAAGGAGGGAGGGAGGGACAGAAAGAGGAAGGAAAGGTGTGATAGAAAGGAAGGAATGAAGGCAGGAAAAGATGGAAAGAAGGGAAGGAGGGACAGAAAGAGGAAGGAAGGGTCTGATAGGAAGGAAAGAAGGAAGGAAGGAAGGAAGGAAGGAAGGAAGGAAGGAAGGAAGGAAGGAAGGAAGGAAGGAAAAGATGGAAAGGAGGGAGGGAGGGACAGAAAAAGGAAGGGTCTGATAGAAAGGGAGGAAGGAAGGAAGGAAGGAAGGGTGTGATGGAAAGAGAAAGGAAGGAAGGAAAAAAAGGAGGGAGGAAGGGATTGTTTCAAGAAGGCCAATGTGTCCATTAAGGAGGTCTCCTTAAAGCCTCTTGACATGGCAGATTCAAGATCCTCTGTGCAACCCAGAAAATGCAAGGAGGTGAATCCTCTCTTCCCAGCAGACTGCTCCATCCTCCAGGCATCTCCCCAGCCCCGTGGTTTCCATCCTTGGCTACTTCGATTCAGCACCTGAATTCCCAACCCACATGGCCTGGGGCAGAACACTCCCCACAGCTGAAAATCACCAAGGTGTTTTTTTTGAGGGGAGGGGGAATCTCCTGTCCTACTCAGAAGAACCCCCAGAGGAGACCTCAAAGGCCTCACAGAGACGGACCTCACCAGCCCAGCAGCTTCAGAGAAGGTTTCCAGAGACTTGCCTGGAAATAAGACCCCTTTGGAAGCTTCAAGGCAGGGGCCGCCCACCTGGCAACTTTCATATTTGTGAACTTTCAACTCTCGGGCCTGTGGCCTTCAGCTTTCATGTACCATCTCCATGTGCTAAGTAAACCAATAAAGACACTGCTGTTGTGGCCCGCTGGTGGCCTGCGTAGCTGTCGGCAGAGTCAGACAGTGAGGAGGTTAGGGAGGAACATGGGCCAGTCCTGGGGGCAGAGGAAAGCTCAGACGAGGGCTCTGCGTCGGAGGCAGAGAGGGGACCAGGGCCATCTGTGAGTTATGTGCTGCCTCCGGAGCCTGCGGAGTCTGACATCAGTGAGGCAGAGGAACAGGGGGAGCCTGTTCCCAGAGCTGCCGGAAGGCAAGGACAGTTAAGACAAAAGGAGCGACTCGGGAGTAAGGCTTGGAGATGATTGGCCCCTCCCGTAAGACGTAAAGGAGGAGCAGAGGCACGTGAGCCTTTGCAGAAAGCAACTTTGTTCGTCCTGGTCGGTTTAAACTCTGATGCTCCGTTTTGACTCTGTGCTCCATTTGGCCTTGCAGAACTAATGGGCAATTAGGTCTTTGGCAGCGTTTCAAGGGAGATAAAAGTGGGTGCTTATCAGCCTTACCCTGAAAGACTGTGGCAGACTTCTGTCGGACTCTTTACAAACTATTTGTGACTCATTATGGGCTATGAATGAACATCAATCACAGCCATTTAAATTTAAAAAAGGGATTTTTTGGGGGGGGGGGGGGAAGGACTAAGCATGTGCTTTTTACAGTCTCAGGAAGCCTAGGTCAGAACATCCGGTCGGGTGGGAAGCCTATGGGCAGCGGTGAGCAGCCTTCTCCCTAGAGGCTGACCCATATAAGTCCCGAAGCCCCAGCCAGTCAAGCTGGTGTTTGCTTGGACTCCAGCTGCCTTCAAGAACGACTCATTTCCAAGGAATGTGGGGGGCACCAGATCCAGGGACCGTACAGTACCCCTTGTCTAACGGCTGAGGGGTCTCGCTGATCTCCACAAACACCCAGTCGTGTGGGAGAGGGAGAAGGAGCCAGGGCAGCCAGGCTGATCCCACGCCTCCCTCCCTCCCTCCCTCCCGAAGTGTCTGGACCCCATCCAAGTCCTCCCCTTACCATTATGCAACCGGGCCAAGGGGAACCCAACACCCGGATAAATTTAGCCTGGCCCGAATTCATCTGTGCAGAGTTGGCTACCTGGGAGTATGCAGGCACAAATAATAGACATAGAGTTGTGTGTGTCATTATGCGTATGGCGTGTGGATCTGTGTGTGAACAGACCGTATTTTTCGGAGTTTAAGCAGGGATGAACACCAGAGAAACAATCAAGCAGAAAACAATGCCCTAGATAAGCAGGGATGAACACCAGACAAACAATCAAGCAGAAAACAATGCCCTAGATAAGCAGGGATGAACACCAGACAAACAATCAAGCAGAAAACAATGCCCTAGATAAGCAGGGATGAACACCAGACAAACAATCAAGCAGAAAACAATGACCTAATCAAGGAGCTACCAAGGAGAAAACCACACCTTCCCTGACACTGGCGGGGCAAGCTATTGTACATAAACTGGGGGACTGAGGCGCTTTTGCCTTCCGCCAGCCCCCAGCAACACTCTGCAGGCTTCACCAGGGCCATTTTCCGTCTGTTTTTCCCAAAAACGGGGGCAATTTTGCTGTCCCCCAGCCCTGCTGAAGCCTACAGAGTGCTCCTGGGGGCTGGGGTGGGCAAAAGCCTTTTTCCTCTTACTTACCTCTTCAAAATCTTGGTGCGTCTTATACACCGGTGCGTCTTATAGTCTGAAAAATACGGTATATAAGAGAGAGAGGGGGAGGGAAGGAGAGAGAGAGGAAGAGAGAGAGAAGAAGAGATGGAAGGAGGGAGGGGATGAGTATGTTTCTATCCTTAGGTGGATGGGTGTATAAGTATAGGCATGTCTCCCCCTTTGTGTGTGTGTCTATACTCTCTCTCACTCTGTGTGTGTGTGTGTCTGTGTGTGTGTGTGTGTGTGTGTGAGAGAGAGAGAGAGAGAGAGAGAGAGAGAGAGAGAGAGAGAGAGAGAGATTGAGTCTGTGTTGTATGTGTGTGTAAATCTCTGTGTATAATGTGTGTCCCTCTGTGTATGTGTGCCTGGCATGATGTATATGCATGTTTTGGTGCATATATGTAGTCCATATCTGAAATAAAACACATCTAGGACTTTTTCAAAGCCTCGGAATTTGGTGGTACAAAATATTATCCAATCCTGGACAAAATAGACATTCGTCTGGAGGTTGTTTATTTTGTTTTGTTTTATTTAGTTTTCTGCTGAGATTTTTCTGCACGGGTCTTTATAAGACGCTGTTGCAAACTCTCAATTTACAATTTAACTGTGAGAGGAATCTTGTTCAAAGCCGTGCCACAGAGAGATGCCAACGCATAAATAGAAGAGGAGAGAATAGCAGAGTTGGAAGGGACCGAGTTGGAAGGCACCTTGGAGGTCTTCTAGTCTAACCCCCTGTTCAAACAGTTCAAGGTTGAAGAAGTCCCTGTGTCTTTTACAACCAAAAGATGAAGGGTAGAGTAGAAGAACAGAGTTGGAAGGGATCTTGGAGGTCCCGAGCCGAGGTGGCGCGGTGGTTAAATGCAGCACTGCAGGCTACTTCAGCTGACTGCTAGATCAGCAGTTCAGCGGTTCAAATCTCACCGGCTCAGGGTTGACTCAGCCTTCCATCCTTCCAAGGTGGGTAAAATGAGGACCCGGATTGTTGTTGGGGGCAATATGCTGACTCTGTAAACCGCTTAGAGAGGGCTGAAAGCCCTATGAAGCTGTATATAAGTCTACTGCTATTGCTATTGCTATTCTAGTCCCACCTCCTGCTTAGGCAGGAAACCCTACACCACTTCAGACAAAGGGTTATCCAACATCTTCTTAAGAACTTCCAGTGTTGGAGCATTCACAACTTCTGGAGGCAAGCTGTTGGAAGCCTTGTAAAATTCAGTATAATCAGTTTTGTGGTATTTTTAAACATAGTCGGGGACATCAGGTGAATAGGGAAGTGAAAATGGCAGAGGGTAGCAGATCTCAGAGGGGCATATCAAGGTACGGTAAACGGAGGAGGACTCTGCAAAAAGAGATGTTCTCTAGTAATATTCCAGAGGAACAGAAGATATGAGGAAAAAGGTATAAAAAAGGAAGTTTTGTGATCATAATACAATAGAAGAGTTGGAAGGGACCTTAGAGGTCTTCTAGTCCAACCCCCTGCCTAGGCAGGAAACCCTACACCATTTCAGATGAATGGCTGTCCAACATCTTCTTAAAAACATCCAGTGTTGGGGCATTCACAACTTCTGGAGGCAACTTCTGTTCCACTGATGAATTGTTCTTACTGTCAGGAAATTTCTCCCCGGTTCTAAGTTGCTTCTCTCCTTGATTAGTTTCTATCCATTGCTTCCTCTCCCACCTTCTGATGTTTTGGAGAATAGATTGACCCCCTTCTTCTTTGTGGAAGCCGCTGAGATCTTGGAACGCTGCTAACAATGCTTTACACCATTTCACTGTTGCTTCATGTACACCTGAACAGGATAGAATTCTGTTCTGTTCTGTTCTGGAATAGAATGGGATGGAATAGAATAGAATAAGAGAAGGGACCTTGGAGGTCTTCTAGTCCAACCTCCTGCTTAGGCAGGAAACCCTACACCACTTCAGACAAATGGTTATCCAACATCTTCTTAAGAACTTCCAGTGTTGGAGCATTCACAACTTCTGGAGGCAAGCTTTTCCACTGATTAATTGTTCTAACTGTCAGGAAATTTTTCCCTAGTTCTAAGTTGCTTCTCTCCTTGATTAGTTTCCACCCATTGCTTCTTGTTCCACCCTCAGGTGCTTTGGAGAATAGCTTGACTCCCTGTTCTTTGTGGCAACCCCTGAGATATTGGAAGACTGCTATCCTGTCTCCCCTGGTCCTTCTTTTCATTAAACTAGACGTACAACATTTCCCCCAGATGTTTCTTCGTTTGTGTCTGGAGGAGGCCCTGGGCCTGTGTGATTCATGGATCTTTCCACCTTTTCCCATCCTTTAAAAAATAATCTTCTGTGTTGCCTGGACCTCTGAAAAAGCAGAGGGATTTAAGGGATTTGCTCGAGATCTGACGGGAATGTGGGAAGCCAAACGACTTTACACGGCTGGCGAGATTACTGTGCAGTGAAAGACAGAAATCCCAAGTGGAGGTCACACTTCAGCCAGAAGGACACACAAATAGCCTCCCCGGGCAGCCGAAGGACCATCTTAGCCTCTTCAATTCTCACAATGACCAAAGAGATGGCTGCCCCCCCCCCCAAGATACCCTGCATGGATCCACTGAATGGTCTCTTAAGTTCCCTCCTAAATATGTGAGTCTATTCCCAAACATGGAGATAGAAGTACTAGAGAAATATAAAATATTAGCCGATAACCCGGCATTGCCCAGTTTTTGTTTTTTTATTTATAACATTTTTTGTATTTTTTCATTTTCATAACATATAACCAGATGTATACTATTACATAGCCAACAGCATATTGTATTATTAAATGTTTACATCAATTCATCTTACCAACAACTCCCAAAATCAATTATTGGCTCTTATGCTCTCCATACACCATATTTGTACCTTATCCATCACTTTCTTCTCTCTCTCTCCTCCCCTTCCCTACCTCCTTTCTTCCCTCTGTCATCCTTCTCTTCTCAACTTCCCCTTCCTCTCTCCTTCTCCTCTCTTCCCTTTCCACTCCTTCTTTCTCTCCTCCTCTTCCCCCCTGCCCTCTCTCCTATCCCTCTCTTCTTCCCTTAACCTCTCTCCTCTACTTCCCACTCCTCATTTTTTTCCTCCTCTTCCCTCCTTGCCCTCTCTTCTATCCCTCTCTTCTTTCCTTAACCTCTCTCCTCTACTTCCCACTCCTCAGTTCTCTCCTCCTCTCCCCTCCTTGCCCTCTCTCCTATCCCTCTCTTCTTCCCTTACCTCTCCCCTCTACTTCCCACTCCTCATTTCTTTCCTCCTCTCCCCTCCTTGCCCTCTCTCCTATCCCTCTCTTCTTCCCTTACCTCTCCCCTCTACTTCCCACTCTTCATCTCATTTACTTGGTGTATTTCAGCCTCTGAGCAAGCTCCATTTTACGTTGATGGTATTTATAATTCCTTTTCAATATACGCCTTTAATTTTAACGTGTATTATCCTCCTTTTTTAAAAAAAATGGAACAAAAAAGCATACATATATAGTCATTGTGCTTTTCAACAACCTCCCCCCACCCCCCGGCAGCCTAATTTTGGCAAAGATGTAGACCTGGTTACCATTTTTATTTATAGGGGGGGAAATGTCCGGACCAAACGTAATTTCTAATGTTGGATTTTCCCCCTTACCAGAGGGAGCCCCCTTGTGGAATACTGTGAAGCCGTTACCGTGGCAACTTCACTGCGCTGTACAGCAGAAGCCATTTTACGGCAGTACAGTAGAAGCCGTTTTAAGACACAACAGGCTGTATCTTAACAGAACACACACCTCGAGGGGTGTTAGGGGTGTCTTACCCCAACAGTATTTGTCTCCAGAGAGTAAGTTATCTGTGTACCAAGCTTGGTTGAAAGTGCTCGAGGCGTTCCAGAGTTATTCTGGAACACACACACACACACACACACACACACACGGCGCCTCCAATCAAGGAAGCAGAAAAAACCGCCGAGGTTTCACGACGCGACCTTAGACGCACCGTTCAAAAGAAGTGGACTTTGCATATCTCTTACTCTTCTGGGAGGGAAAAAACAAGAACCCCCACAGCACTGAATTGCAGTTTTTTGGGGGGGTTAAATATAGCCTTAATCTAGCACTATGCCTGAAGTTGCTCGTCAGCGTGCATCGCCTTGACAAGCCGGTAACCTTATAGCTCCGTCCGAGATCTTCAGGCTGCTCTAAAAGGATTTAGACTTCTTTGGAGAAGGCTGGATTTTCATCAAACGCTCTCCGTGGTTGAGTGTCGCGACCTGGGAGCGGTTCCCAGATCCCTCAGCCAGGCAGTGGGCGGCTGGCAACCTCCTTCAGCGCGTCCTTATGACCTTGTCCCCGAAGCCACAAGGGAAGCGGCTTCAAACCATCCTTCCAAGTAGTCCAAGTGGATCAGTGGCTAAGACGCTGAGCTTGAATTTGAATTTGAATAGATTTGTATGCCGCCCAATCCCGAAGGACTCTGGGCGGCTTACATGAAAACAATTAAAAGATTAAAAAGATTTAAAAACACAAAACAATACAATTTAAAACAGGAAGAGAAACACACAACATGCACTCAGTTATAACGGGGCTGAAGTTCAGTCAAGCTCAACAGCCCCAGGCCTGCCGAAACAGCCAGGTCTTAACAGATTTGCCGAAGGCCAGGAAAGTGGGGAGGGTCCAGATCTCAGGGGGTTGCTCGTTCCAAAGGGCCGGGGCTGCAACAGAGAAGGCTCTCCCCTGGGGAGCCGCCAGATTGCATTGTGTGGCTGACGGTACCCGGAGAAGGCCCGCCCTGTACGATCTTATTGGGCGCTGGGAGGTATGTTGCAGGAGGCGGTCACGGAGATATGGCGATCTTGGCGATCAGAAAGGTTCGGCGGTTTGAATCCCTAACGCCGCGGAACGGAGGGAGCTCCCGCGACTTGTCCCAGCTTCTGCCAACCTAGGAGTTCAAAAGCATGTAAAAATATGGAAGTAGAAAAATAGGGACTACCTTTGGTGGGAAGGTGACAGCGTTCCATGCGCATTTGGTGTTGAGTCATGCCGGCCACATGACCACGGAGACATCTTCGGACAGCGCTGGATGTTCGGCTTTGAAACGGAGATGAGCACCGCCCCCTAGAGTCGGGAACGACTTGCACATAAGTGCGAGGGGGGAACCTTTACCTTTTAATTAAACTGCCGTCTCAGTAGTGCGGCTGACCCTAATAGCACCTATTTCAGGTTGCTTTCTCTCCTTGATTAGTTTCCATCCCTTGCTTCTTATCGAGCACTCTAAGGCTTGGGAAAATAAGGTGAATCCCATCTTCTTTACTGGCAGCCCCTCAAATTCTGAAATATTGCTCTCCTCTCCCCCCCCCACTAGTCCTTCCTTTCTGTAGACTGGCCATACCCAAATCCTGCAACTATTCTTCATTATGTTTTAGTCTCCAGGCCTTTAATCATCTTCGTTGCTCTTCTATGCACTTTTTCCAAAGTCTCAACATCTTCTGCCAATTACCTCCTCGCGACCAATTAGATCACATAGATTAGGCCTCCTCCGAGTTCCATCTGCCAGTCAGTGCAGACTGGCAACTACGCGGAGGAGAGCCTTCTCGGTAGTAGCTCCGACCCTTTGGAACGATCTCCCCGTGGAGATTCGTACCCTCACCAGGCCTGGGGTTAAAGTTGTAACTCACCCCCACCCGAATGGTATGAATGTTGTGTTCTATTTTAATTATGTATTGTTCTTATGTGTCACTGTTTGTATTCCCTTCCCTATGAGTTGTAAGCCGCCCTGAGTCCCCCCAGGGAAAAGGGCGGCCTATAAATAAACTTTAAAACTAAAAAAAAAAAAAACTTAAACTAAAAAAACTTTTCTGTAACGTGGTGACCAAAATTGGATGCAGGATTCCAGGTGTGGCCTTTCTAAGACTTCATAATTTATAAATATAACTTAGAAAGCTTTATCATTTATACATCATAAATTTTTCAAGGCTTTATCGTTTATACACTATGAATTTATAAGGCTTTATCATTTATACTATGGCTGTGAAGGTTGGACCATAAGGAAGGCTGAGCACCAAAGAACGGAGGCCTTTGAGCTCTGGTGCTGGAGAAGACTCCTGCATTGAGTCCCTTGGACTGCAAGGCCATCCAACCGGTCAGTCCTAGAGGAGATCAACCCTGACTGCTCTTTAGAAGACCAGATCCTGAAGAGGAAACTCAAAGACTTTGGCCACCTAAGGAGAAGGAAGAAGGACTCCCTGGAGAAGAGCCTCATGCTGGGAACGATGGAGGGCAAAAGAAGAAGGACTGCAAGGCCATCCAACCAGTCAGTCCTAGAGGAGATCAACCCTGACTGCTCTTGAGAAGGCCAGATCCTGAAGAGGAAACTCAAAGACTTTGGCCACCTAATGAGAAGGAAGAAGGACTCCCTGGAGAAGAGCCTCATGGTGAGAACGATGGAGGGCAAAAGAAGGACTGCAAGGCCATCCAACCGGTCAGTCCTAGAGGAGATCCACCCTGAGTGCTCTTTAGAAGGCCAGATCCTGAAGAGGAAACTCAAAGACTTTGGCCACCAAATGAGAAGGAAGAAGGACTCCCTGGAGAAGAGCCTCATGCTGGGAATGATGGAGGGCAAAAGAAGAAGGACTACAAGTCCATCCAACCGGTCAGTCCTAGAGGAGATCCACCCTGAATGCTCTTGAGAAGGCCAGATCCTGAAGAGGAAACTCAAAGACTTTGGCCACCTAAGGAGAAGGAAGAAGGACTCCCTGGAGAAGAGCCTCATGCTGGGAACGATGGAGGGCAGAAGAAGAAGGTGACGACAGAGAAGAAGGTGGCTGGATGGAGTCACCGAAGCAGTAGGCGTGAGCTTAAATGGACTCCGGGGGATGGTAGAGGACAGGAAGGCTTGGAGGAACGTTGTCCATGGGGCCACGATGGGTCGGACACGACTTCGTAACTAACAACAACCACCACCATTTATACATTTTAAGTATAATTTAGAACTCCTTATAATTTATAAGCTTTACGATTTTGCGTTGTGGATTGCAGCAACCCGTAGCCAGTGGTGGTTTACTCAATCCATGGGGAGTAAATGGCTTAGTAGTCTACCTACTTCTAAGTACCTTGTGGCACCGACAGCCTGCCAGAAGCATTGCGTAGGAACTGCATAAAACTCACGCCCCAGGGCGAAGGGCTGGGGAAAGCGGATTTGTGTGTGTGTGTGTGTGTGTGTGTCCGTCCGAGCGTGTTCCCAAATCGGGAGAAAACAAGGCTCAACACTTGTAACTTTGTCGCTGCAAAGCTGCAAAACAGCTCCTTCCAGGCAAGCCTGCGATATTCCTTAAGAATGGTGCGAAAGCAGGCCCCGTGGGGAGATTTGGGTCAAGCAGAGATATCCGATCTGTCCAAGCCAAGATGGAATTTCCTTACTGGCTGAAACCGTAGAACTCGGGCTAAACAGTCCCTGCAAAACGAGCTTAAATTAAGCAGCGGCCTGAAAACCTGGTGAAATTCTGGATCAAGGGAGGTGGGGGCCGGGGGTGACGGTGGCGGTGGTGGTCTTCGAAGGAGATCACTTGGGGAAAGCCTCCCTCCTTCTCGTTCCCAGTCAGCAGTTCTTACATAAACAGAATCCCCCGAAAATAGCTCTCAAAGGCGCTCAGCAAATCCTCGTGGTGACGTAACAGGGGTGGGTTTCAACCGGTTCGCGGCGGTCCCGGCGAACCGGTTGGTCGCCGAACCCGGAAGTAAGTAACTTCCGGGAACGGCAAAGGGCGCACCCGCCTGCCCGCGGTCCTTACCTGGTTTTGACGAGTTGGAGGAGCTGGAGCGTCGCGCAGATGCTAGTACACATGCGTGCACCGTGCGCGTGCACAAGGACGCCGCCGGCCCCGTTCCAACCGAACCGGTTGGAACGGGGCGAGAAACCCACCCCTGTGACGTAAGGACAAACCTTGAGGGTTATTTGGCTTTTTTCAGGAGGAGAAACTACTCCCAGCCTTCAAAGTCAACCGTTGGGAAGAAGAGAGGGTTCACGCTTAGAACCCGGGCAATCTAGAACCCGCTTAGTCAAGAGCTTCCGCCGAGGAGTCCACCTCATGTCCGCCTTGCGTGCATCCAGCGGTGGTGATGTCACGCTAAGCTTGAAAAGGGCAGACCCTTTTACTCAAAGGGGAAAAGCTTTGAGTAAACCCTTAGTTGGATCATCTAAGGGCGTCACAATTGGAACCGAAGTCAGGGAGCCACCTTAGATCCTGTGGGATCACAATATTGGATCTGGGTACTTGAGAGACCGCCTGCTGCCAATTACCTCCCACAGACCCATTAGATCTCACAGGGTTGGCCTCCTCCGGGTGCCGTCTACCAGCCAATGCCACCTGGCTATTACCCGGGGGAGGGCCTTCTCTGTGGCAGCTCCGGCCCTCTGGAATGAACTCCCCGCAGGGATTCGGACCCTCACCTCTCTCCAGGCCTTCCGGAAAGCCGTCAAAACCTGGCTTTGCCGGCAGGCCTGGGGGTGATGAGTTCCCTCCCCTCTCGACTTGTATGGTTGTGCGACTGTTGTTTACTTTTATTATTTGTATTTTGTCTTTTTATGTTCCCCTTTTCCCCCCTTGAATTGTTCGCCGCCCTGAGTCCTCCCGGAGAAGGGCGGCATACAAATAATACAATACAATACAATACAATACAATACAATACAATACAATACAATACAATACAATACAATACAATACAATACAATACAATACAATAGAATACAATACAATACAATACAATAGAATACAATACAATACATCAGAACGGACGTTCTGTGTTGGCAATTGTAGGACATCACGATGACTTCCCATTGCGCGATGAGGTCATTAGGGACGAGATGCAGTGGGCATCAATGGTGCTCTCTGAGCTTGGTGGTTTCCTTGCAGGCATTTCGTGACCCAACTAGGTAACATTATCAGCGTTAGAAGGGAGTGGAGTTTGCGGAGTGGAAGAGGAGGAGGAGAGGAAGGAGGAGGAGGGGGGGGAGAGGAAGACTGTGGGATCTTCGATGCCCTCTGAGCTTGGTTGTTTTCTTGCACACATTTCATGACCCAACCAAGTAACATTATCAGGGCCAGAGGCCGTGTGCATTGACCACGTTATTCAATTTAGCCTCGGGTACAGCAATGGCACAGCCTGGGCTTGGAGAGCAAAAACAAGGATGCCCATTTGCACTTCGAGGTGCCTTGCAGGCCTTGATATACCCACGCAATGCGGGCACTTATGAACCTCGAAGTTATATTTGCCCAACCTGAAAAATTGGATCAGTTTTCATATTAGTTAAGTATAAAAAAACATTGCATGCCGATTAACGGGCGAGTCGTTGTATTTGGACAAACTTCACACATGGATTAATTAAGAAACCTGCTTAAGCGTATTGGGAGAAGACAGCCAACCATTAAGTGTCATCAGGAAAAATAAAATTCCTTGGAAAATGAAACCGATCTCCCCCCCCCAAAAAAAAACACCAGGAAAAGCCCCTTCTTCCATGTTGCAGCTCTCCAAAGCTCCACCAGAGGGCACTGCAGCTGCTGAAGAATTCCAGCCCAGCTCACCTGAGATCACCTTTAGAGGAAGCAGGTTTTTAACTTCTTCTTATTAGACGGTTCGAATCCCTAGCACCGCGTAACGGAGCGAGCTCCCGTGACTTGTCCCAGCTTCTGCCAACCTAGCAGTTCGAAAGCAGGTAAAAAAATGCAAGTAGAAAAACAGGGACCACCTTTGGTGGGAAGGGAACAGCGTTCCGTGCGCCTTCGGCGTTGAGTCATGCCGGCCACATGACCACGGAGACGTCTTCGGACAGCGCTGGCTCTTCGGTTTTGAAACGGAGATGAGCACCGCCCCCTAGAGTCGGGAACGACTAGCACATATGTGCAAGGGGAACCTTTACCTTTACCTTATTACACAGAAGGAGCTAAACAACTTGGCTTCCCAATTTTTGAAGTCTTTCCAACTTACTGTCATATTGGATCACATCCAGATGTCGTTTTTGGTTTGAAGCAGGAATGCAAACGCATGTAATAAATACAATAAAACAAAAATATTGCTTAAGACTGATCTCTCACCGGCTCCCTTGAGGATTTGTTTATTTGTTTATTTATTTATTTAATAATTTTTTTATTTTATCAATTTCATGTATACATTCACAATTATATGATCTCTTAACTGTTATTAATATTATGTACTTATAACAATTTTTTCCCTACAGTTGACAATCTACTTGAAATTGCTTTCTTACCATCCCATAAATCCATCTTATCTTACAACGGTCCTACTTCTTTTTCCCTCCCTCCCTCTTTCCTTCCCTTGTTTCTTCTCTCCTACTCTCCTTCCTTCCCTCCTTCCTTCCCTCCCTCCTTCCCCCTCCCTCCCTCCTTTCTTCACTCCTTCTCTCCTTCCCTCCTTCCTTCCCTCCTTCCTTTCTTCCCTCCTTTCTTCCCTCCTTCTCTTTGAGGATTTGAAATACTCTTTGCTCCTTCTTTAAGAAAAAAAATATGTGTAGCTTTTTTTTTTTCAAGCAGGGAGAGGAAAGAAACAAAGGTTGATGCCCCAGATAAACAAACCCAGTTAAAACAAACCACAATCCAATACAATGACTGGCCCATTTTCAAAGCCCAGTTTTTCTTTACCCTTTTTCTCACGCCGAATATTTGGTGTCCCTGCACACAAACCGACGGCCTTTTCCAAGGCCCCTGAAGGCAGGACAAAAAGCAATGGGTGGAAACTAATCAAGGAGAGAAGCAAGCTGGAATTAAGTCCCTAACAGGGAGGACAATGAAAGCGTGGGACAACTGGCCTCCAGAAGTTGCGATTGCTCCAACGCTGGAGGCTTTTAAGAAGAGACTGGACAGCCATTTGGCCGAAATGGTATAGGGTCTCTGGCTTGAGCAGGGGGTTGGACTAGAAGACCTCAAAGGTCCCTTCCAGCTCTATTTTATTCTAGCTCAGGGAGGGTCCCATGCTCCAACCCAGACTTATCGCAGGGTGGAGGATGCAGAAGTTATTTTAATGACTAAATTATTCCTGCCACTAATGCATACTCAATGCCATGAATGTAATTCCTGCAAATGTTTTTTGAGCTTCTCTCTCCCTCCCTCTCTCTCTCTCTCCAGCTGCCAGAGCGAAGGAGTGTGATACTACAATGCCAATTGGCTTTTTATTTAAGCGGACAGACATGCTCAGCCTCATTCCATGCGATCACAGTTCGGAAGTGCTCCTCTCAACGCGGGGAAGGGGTGGGGAGGGAATGGGGATTTTGCAGTATCCTTCCCCTGGAGTGAGGAAGGAATGGAGATTTTGCAGTATCCTTCCCCTGGAGTGGGGAGGGAATGGGGATTTTGCAGTATCCTTCCCCTGGAGTGGGGACGGAATGGAGATTTTGCAGTATCCTTCCCTGGAGTGGGGACGAAATGGAGATTTTGCAGTATCCTTCCCCTGGAGTGCGGACGGAATGGGGATTTTACAGTATCCTTCCCCTGGAGTGGGGAGGGAAAGGAGATTTTGCAGTATCCTTCCCCTGGAGTGGGGAGGGAATGGGGATTTTGCAGTATCCTTCCCCTGGAGTGGGGAGGGAATAGAGATTTTGCAGTATCCTTCCCCTGGAGTGGGGAGGGAATGGGGATTTTGCAGTATCCGTCCTCTGGAGTGAGGAGGGAATGGAGATTTTACAGTATCCTTCCCTGGAGTGGGAAGGGAATGGAGATTTTACAGTATCCTTCCCCTGGAGTGGGGAGGGAATGGGGATTTTACAGTATCCTTCCCTGGAGTGGGGAGGGAATAGAGATTTTGCAGTATCCTTCCCCTGGAGTGGGGAGGGAATGGGGATTTTGCAGTATCCGTCCTCTGGAGTGAGGAGGGAATGGAGATTTTACAGTATCCTTCCCTGGAGTGGGAAGGGAATGGAGATTTTACAGTATCCTTCCCCTGGAGTGAGGAGGGAATGGAGATTTTACAGTATCCTTCCCTGGAGTGGGGAGGGAATAGAGATTTTGCAGTATCCTTCCCCTGGAGTGGGGAGGGAATGGGGATTTTGCAGTATCCTTCCCCTGGAGTGAGGAGGGAATGGAGATTTTACAATATCCTTCCCCTGGAGTGGGAAGGGAATGGAGATTTTACAGTATCCTTCCCCTGGAGTGAGGAGGGAATGGAGATTTTACAGTATCCTTCCCTGGAGTGGGGAGGGAATGGGGATTTTACAGTATCCTTCCCCTGGAGTGAGGAGGGAATGGAGATTTTACAGTATCCTTCCCTGGAGTGGGGAGGGAATGGGGATTTTGCAGTATCCTTCCCCTGGAGTGGGAAGGGAATGGAGATTTTACAGTATCCTTCCCTGGAGTGGGGAGGGAATGGAGATTTTGCAGTATCCTTCCCCTGGAGTGGGGAGGCAATGGGGATTTTGCAGTATCCTTCCCTGGAGTGGGGACGGAATGGAGATTTTGCAGTATCCTTCCCTGGAGTGGGAAGGGAATGGAGATTTTACAGTATCCTTCCCCTGGAGTGGGAAGGGAATGGAGATTTTGCAGTATCCTTCCCCTGGAGTGGGGAGGGAATGGAGATTTTGCAGTATCCTTCCCCTGGAGTGGGGAGGCAATGGGGATTTTGCAGTATCCTTCCCTGGAGTGGGGACGGAATGGAGATTTTGCAGTATCCTTCCCCTGGAGTGGGGAGGGAATGGAGATTTTACAGTATCCTTCCCCTGGAGTGGGGAGGGAATGGGGATTTTGCAGTATCCTTCCCCTGGAGTGAGGAGGGAATGGAGATTTTGCAGTATCCTTCCCCGGAGTGGGGACGGAATGGAGATTTTGCAGTATCCTTCCCCTGGAGTGGGGACGGAATGGAGATTTTGCAGTATCCTTCCCCTGGAGTGAGGAGGGAATGGAGATTTTGCAGGATCCTTCCCTGGAGTGGGGACGAAATGGGGATTTTGCAGTATCCTTCCCCTGGAGTGGGGAGGGAATGGGGATTTCATAATATCCTTCCCCTGCCACGCCCACCAAGCCACGCCCACAGAACCAGTAGTAAAAAAAAATGTGAATCCCTCCACTGGTTCAGGTCAACACTGGGCCATCATACAACTAATATCTTGGGGAGATCCAAGTTGGGCAAAGCAAACCCATGACTTCTACAAAGACGTGCTTGGGGCTAAAATGACAGCATGCATTCTCTTCTATGGCCTTGTGTCCGATTCCCCAGAAAGACATTGCCCAATGGAAGGATTTGTAGTTTATTTTCGAAGGGACCAATTCACCTTGGAGGGTTTTTCTGTTGTCAATTCTTTGCTTTAGGATGACACAGAATTAAGACATCTTTGTAGCTTTCAAGGATGTCCTCGAGGGGCCTTGGAGCAGCGTTGGCAAAACATTTCGCCACCGAGCGCCGAAATGGGAGCACGCACATGTTGGGGAGTGCTGGAAACTGGAATACCAGCTCCCCGGCGTACACATGTGTGCCAGTCACCTGGTCTCCAGGTTTCTGGCATGCGTGCATGCACGAAAACCAGCTGGGCGATGTGCATGTATGCGCCGGAAACCAGAAGCTCAGCTTCCTGGTGTGTGCATGCATGCCAGAGAGTTGCTCTTCCAGTTTCCGGCACTCCCATGCACACGAAGACCAGCTAGCCAGCACACATGTGTACATGCCCACTAGAAACTGGAAGAGCAATGGCTGGCGTGCCCGGAGAGATGGCTCTGCATTGCCACTTCTGCCATGCGTGCCATTGGTTTATAGCAATAGCAGTTAGACTTATATACCGCTTCATAGGGTTTTCAGCCCTCTCTAAGCGGTTTACAGAGTCAGCATATCGCCCCCACAGTCTGGATCCTCATTTTACCCACCTCGGAAGGATGGAAGGCTGAGTCAACCTTGAGCCGGTGAGATTAGAACCGCTGAACTGCAGATAGCAGTCAGCTGAAGTGGCCTGCAGTGCTGCACCCTAACCACTGCGCCACCTCGGCTGCACCTCGGCTCCATCACTGCCTTAGAGGTTCTTAGAATAGATTGCAAAGTTCTTAAAACCTAGATTCAGGACCATCTTCTATCAAATAAGTCCTCAGAGGGGTTCCACCACAAAACCGCAGATGACAAAATCGCGCTCGACGAAAGCGCGTACGTGACGTCATCATAGCGCGACGAAAACATCGCGCTGTGATCGATAAATGTAAAAATAAAGCGAAAACCTTACCCTAACCCCCCCAAACCTAACCCTAAACCTAACCCAAACCTAACCCTTAACCTAACCCTAAATCTAACCCTAAACCTAACCCTTAACCTAACGCTAAACCTAATGCTAACCCTTAACCTAACGCTAAACGTAACCCTAACGCTCTAAACCTAACCCTAACCCTTAACCTAACCCTAACCCTAACCCTAACCCTAACCCTAACCCTAACCCTAAACCTAACCCTAACCCTAACCCTTACCTTTATGTGAATCGGCTTGCTTTAATTTTATTTTTATTTCAATTTTTAATTTTTTTCGTCGCGCTGTGATGACGTCAAATGCGCGCTTTCGTCGAGCGCGCTTTTGTGGACCGCGGTTTTGACGGGTCATGCTCAGAGGCACCCAGGATGAATTTCCACTTTCTCATCCAAGAACCAGGATGGTCTAACAGCAAAGACCGGAGTTGCGAATGCTCCATTGCTGGAGGTTTGCAAGAAAAGATTGGACAACCATTTATCTGGGATGGTATAAGGACTACTCCTGTCTTGGGCAGTGAGTTGGATTAGAAGATCTCCTTCTGGCCTCCTTGATTCTATGAATATGCGGGACTAGAGTGAGGAAGTCCCAGGTTTTAGTCCTTCCAAGAGCATGGAAGCTCCTGGATGTATTTGGGCCGGTCAAAGGGCAGGAGTTCTAAGAAGGACGCCTTGATCTCTTGGGAAAAAAATTATAGGATTATAACAACAACATTTAATAATAATGTACTCAAAGAATCAATATTTGCAGCAGATTACATGAATCAGGAGGAGGAGGAGAGGGGGAGGGGAGGGAAAGAAGAAGGGAGAAGGAGAAGGATGTATAAGAGGAGTGGCAGAGGGAGAAGAAGTAAGGAGGAGGAGGAGGAGAGGAAGAGGAGGAGGGGAGAAGAAAGAAGGAGGAGGGGGAGGATGTATAAGAGGAGGGAGAGGGAGAAGAAGAAAGGAGGAGGAGAGGAAGGGGAGGTGGGGAAGAAGAAGAAAGAAGGAGGAGGGGGAGAGGAAGAGGAGGAGGGGAGAAGAAGAAAGAAGGAGGAGGGGGAGGATGTATAAGAGGAGTGGGAGAGGGAGAAGAAGAGAGGAGGAGGAGAGGAAGGGGAGGAGGGGAAGAAGAAGAAAGAAGGAGGAGAGGAAGAGAAGGAGGGGAGAAGAAGAAAGGAGGAGGGAGAGGATGTATAAGAGGAGTGGAAGAGGGAGAAGAAGAAAGAAAGGAGGAGGATGAGAAGGAGAAGAAAGAAGAAGAAAGAAGAAGAAAGAGGAGGAGGGGAGAAAGAGGATGAAGAGGAGGGGGAGGAAGAGGAGGGGGAGGAAGAGGAGGGGGAGGAAGAGGAAGAGGAGAAGGAGAAGGAGACAGAGGGGAGGGAAGGAAGGAAGGAAGGAAGGAAGGAAGAAAGAAAGAAAGAAAGAAAGAAAGAAAGAAAGAAAGAAAGAAAGAAAGAAAGAGGGCATCTCTCTGCTCGGCCATGCCGGAGGACGGGGAGGGTGTTGTGAAACGCTGGGCTGCCTCAGCCCGAGATGAACAGGTGGCATCTCTTGTTGGCGCATAGGCTAATCTTAGCCAGAGCTTGGGAGAGAAGGGAGACACCCAGCTGGAATGTGCTTCCACAGCAGCTCCTGTGTCTTCTCCTCCAAAGGCCCTAATTGGGCATCTCTTCCAGCACTTTCTGTTGGTCTGATGCTTTTCCCCTTCTCTCTCCTTCCCCCACCACAAGCGTAAAGCTTGCATTTACTGCATCTTGTTGAGGAAAGGGGAAAAAAAGGAAGGAAGAAGTTACGGAGAAAATCAGGACGTGCCGATAATGGAAGCTGGGGCTGCAGAAGAACGGGTGTTTCGTAGAGCATCTCCTGCTCACCCACCACCCAGGACTTGGGTGCTGGTTCGAGCCAGGAGGCTCCAGAATGTTCAACCTGGCAAGGAACGCCCAGGCATGAAACCGAAAGCAATCCGTCTGTTGAGAGAGAGGGGGGGGGGGATAGAGAGAGAGATACAGAGAGAGAGATGCAGAGAGAAAGAGATACACAGAGAGAAACAGAGATACCCAGAAAGAGATACATTAGATAGATAGATAGATAGATAGATAGATAGATAGATAGATAGATAGATAGATAGATAGATAGATAGATAGATGATAGATAGATAGATAGATAGATAAAGAGAGAGAGGAAATACAGAGAGAGAGAGAGAGAGAGAGAGATACAGAGAGAAAGAGATATAGAGAGAGATACCCAGAGAGAGATACAGAGAGAGAGTGAAAGAGAGAGATAGAGAGAGAAAGAGATGCAGAGAGAGAGAGAGATACAGAGAAAGAGAGATACCCAGAGAGAGATACAGAGAGAAAGAGATACAGAGAGAAAAAGAGGGATACCCAGAGAGAGATACAGAGATACAGAGACACAGAGATACTATATATATATATATATATATATATATATATATATATATATATATATATATATATATATATATATATATATATATATATATATATACACACACACACACACACACATACATACATATATACACACACACAGTATATGTAGATTTGTTTTCGTACATACATAAATACATACATATACACGAGAGAGAGAGAAAGAGAGAGAGAGAGATACACACAGAGAGAAATACAGAGAGAGAGCTTCCTAATTTTCATGCCATTGGCTTGGACTTTTGCCACCCTGAAGGAAGAGAGTTGGGAAACCAGACTCCCCCAAACGCCAGAAGTTCAATCCTGGCTTCGTTGAAGATGGGCAATAAATTCTTGGTGGCTTTCTAAATTTTAGATCCAGGGAAAGAGGCGCTTCAAGGACATATTGCGAGAACGTCTTTGGGAACTGTGCTACATTTTAAAATGCCAGAGGGTTACTACGAAGGTAGGAAGGACTTAGCCAAACCCTGGCTATAAGAAATAAATTTGGTCACCACAATGTAAAAAAGATGCGGAGACTCTGGAAAGAGTTCAGAGAAGAGCAACAAAGACAATTAGGGGACTGGAGGCTAAAACATATGAAGAACGGTTGCAGGAACTGGGTATGTCTAGTTTAATGAAAAGGACTAGGGGAGACATGATAGCAGTTTTCCGATATCTCAGGGGTTGCCCCAAAGAAGAGGGAGTCAAGCTATTCTCCAAGGCACCTGAGGGCAGAACAAGAAGCAATGGGTGGAAACTAACCAAGGAGAGAAGCAACTTAGAACTGAGGAGAAATTTCCTGACAGTGAGAACAATGAATCAGTGGAACAGAAGTTGCCTCCAGAAGTTGTGAATGCTCCAAAACTGGAAGTTTTTAAGATGATGTTGGATAGCTATTTGTCTGAAGTGGTGTAGGGTTTCCTGCCTAAGCAGGGGGTTGGATTAGAAGACCTCCAAGGTCCCTTCCAACACTGTTATACTATTCTATTCTATTCTATTCTATTGTATTCTATTCCGTTCCATTCTATTCTATTCTATTGTATTCTATTCTATTCTATTCTATGCTAAATATAATAATAACATTGCTTTGGTCTATACAGCCTCCTGTCCCCATGTAATACTGTGGCAGGAGGGCCTAAGGGTCCTAATTTAATATCAAATCTTCAGTACATTTTATTTGCTTCTATCCATGTTGTAATATTAGGAAAGTATTACAAATCTTGCCAAATATACTTGTAGGTTTATTGACCAATGTACCATGATATTTCTGCAAAGCAAGGGCAGGACACGGAGGAAGATCCTGAAACTGATGGTGTAGGATGTGCCAGCCTTAACTATGTTAACCATCCATCTGCCAGCCAATGTCGGCTGGCAACTCCCCGGGGGAGAGCCTTCTCTGTTGCAGCTCCGGCCTTCTGGAACGAGCTCCCTGTTGAGATCCGGACCCTTACTACCCTCCCGGCCTTCCGCAAAGCCACCAAGTCCTGGCTGTTCCAGCAGGCTGGGGGGAGCCGAGAAGCATCTACCTCCACGGAAATTGTGAATGTTGGTTTTGTTTTTAATATGTTGTCTTTGTCTCGTTTCCCCCCTTTCCTTTGTCTTTTGTGAGCTGCCCGGAGTCCTCCGGGAGTGGGCGGCATACAAGACAAATAAATAAATAAATGAATGAATGAATGAATGAATGAATGAATGAATGGAATATAAGGTTCAACATAACTTCTTCTTTTTGCATCCTGTATTGATGTGCTGTATCCGGTACGTGTCAAGGAAATGTATGCCATAAGGAAGCTGTTAATTGTGAAACCTATAATAAAAGATAGCCCCTGGGCGTCGCCCGGGGTTCAGAATTTGCCAAGTTATTGCTCTGAACCATTGCTAGCAATAAACCTGTGATTCTCCGTGTGGTCCTGTCTCCTGTCTTTGGGGAGCGGGTTTTCCGGCCACAGTACAATGAGGAAAAGTACTTTCTCACGGTTCCTTGGCATAACTCAAGCGTGACAGCCATCTTGCCCTCCTCACCCTGCACATCATACAATGATTGGCCTTTCCATTTGTACCAGTAGTGGGATTCAGCCGGTTCGCACCTATTCGGGAGAACCGGTGTCAGCGTTCCAAGTATCATCATGTAGAATTAAATCAGAGTCCAAGGCAAAACGATCCTTAACGTTCCAATTTAATAAAGCAGACATTTTAGCACATCTGTGTTAATCCCAATTCTGGAAATGACATCAGAATCCCACCCAGTCAAAAGTTCATGATCTTGTCCCCACACCCACAAATCCATCACATGGTCCAATCTTCTTCCACGCTGGCGTCTCCACCCAGCTGCTTCCGGTCAGGTGTCAAAGTACGAAGACAAAAGATGACCTTGGCTTCTAGTAAAGAATGAAAACAACACATTCCACAATCCTACTCCTTCTATTCCCCCCTCCCATCAACTATACTAATGAAACAGCATAAGGAAATAAGAGAAAGTGTGGCAGGCCAAAATTCTAAAAGGAATATAATTGCAGGCCTGACAACCGGTTGTTAACTTTCTAAGCAGTCCGGAGAACCGATTGTTGGAAGAAATCTCCTTTTGATTTTTCCCCACTTTACAGGGCTAATCCTGTAAGGAAGGCAGGAAGGAAACATTCTGGTGTTTCTAGCCTCATCTTTATTGCCCTGCTTACAGAAACTTTCTCTCCGGTTAACCCTTATGACATTGTAATGGCCAACGTGAAGCGCCCATCGACGTGAGTGACATTGAATTGGCCACACCCACCCAGTCACATGACCACAGTGCCCCACCTACCCAGCTGGTCATTAGGACAGAGAACCGGTTGTTAAATTATTTGAATCCTACCACTGATTTGTACCCCAAAAGGTAGCATACTTTCCTTAAACCAGGCTTATCTTTCTCTTCTTGCTTTCTTCTATCCTCCTTTTTATCTTCCTTCCTTCCTCTTCTCTCTTTCCTTCCTTCCTTCCACCCATCTTCCCTCCTTTTTATCTTCCTTCCTTCTCTCTCTTTCCTTCCTTTCTTCCACCTATCCATCTTCCCTCCTTTTCATCTTCCTTCCTTCTCTCTCTTTCCTTCCTTTCTTCCACCTATCCATCTTCCCTCCTTTTCATCTTCCTTCCTTCTCTCTCTTTCCTTCCTTCCTTCCACCCATCCATCTACCCTCCTTTTCATCTTCCTTCCTTCCTTCTCTCTCTTTCCTTCCTTTCTTCCACCTATCCATCTACCCTCCTTTTCATCTTCCTTCCTTCCTTCTCTCTTTCCTTCCTTTCTTCCACCTATCCATCTACCCTCCTTTACATCTTCCTTCCTTCCTTCTCTCTCTTTCCTTCCTTTCTTCCACCTATCCATCTACCCTCCTTTTCATCTTCCTTCCTTCTCTTTCCTTCCTTCCCTCTCTCTCCTTCCTTTGGTTCTTTGAATACATATAGCTAGATGTCAACCTTCTGTCTTTCCTTCCTTCTCCTCTTTCCAGGTTCTTAATAAATATAACTAGAATCCTTCCTCCCTCCTTCCCTCCCTCCCTCTTCCTTTCCTTCCTTCCTTTTCTTTCTTTCTTTCTTTTTCTTTTTCTCTTTTTCTTTTTCTCTGAAAAAAACTGCCACATCAAAGCATCTTGGGACATTTATATAACTTTCATCGCTAGCATAGCCCTGAATTTCAAGCCGATCACGTCATGAGAAGGGCAGCTCGATTACAGCCAAAACTGAAGCACAGCCCCGTGTCAAATGTACAGCTATGAACTCCAAGAAGGAGCTCTCCGGAGCTTTCTCCCCGAATGCCTCCGCAAGCAGGCTGGTTGCCGAAGTATTGCGACCCTCAAAGCTTTCAGATTCGCCTCGTTTTCCCCAATGTTAAAATAGGGGCACTGTCTGTCCCTCTGCCAGGATAGAATTTGCAGCCGTTTTTTTGGTTTCCTTGCACACACAAAAATAAATAAAATAAAGTCCCAAATCTTATCTAGGACGTAAATCCCAACAGCTCTGCTTTATTTACAAATGTAGGTATGTGCATTGTGTTGATTTTATCTTTTATTGATAAACAAACTTTGGGATTCCTACCGAATTCTGTCAGCCCTAAAAGAAGAGGGCAAAACTCGAAGAGAGAACAGGCTGTGGGCTTCAGCAGGAATGAATGAAGTCTAATGAAAAGAAGGACCAGGGGGTGACATGATAACCGTCTTCCAATATTTGTGGGCATGCCACAAAGAAGACAGGGTCAACTTATTCTTCAAAGCACCCCAGGGTCAGGACAAGTCAATCTGTTAAACTAAGCAAGGAAAGAAAGCAACCTAAAACTAAGGAGGAATTTCGTGGCAGTGAGAAGAATTAACCAGTGGAACAGCTTATCTCCAGAAGTTGTAGATGCTCTATCATTGGAGGTTTTTAAAAAGAAGAATAGAATAGAATAGAAAATAGAATAGAATAGAAAATAAAAAAGTATAGAAAATAGAAAGAAAATAGAGAATAGAATAGAATAAAAGAAAATAGAAAAGAAAATAGAAAAGAAAAGAAAATAGAATAGAATAGAATAGAAAATAGAATAGAATAGAAAATAGAATGAAAAAGAAAAGAAAATAGAATAGAAAATAGTATAGAAAGAATAGAATAGAAAAAGGAATAGAACATAGAATAGAATAGAATAGAATAGAAAATAGAATGGAAAAGAAAAGAAAATAGAATAGAAAATAGTATAGAAAGAATAGAATAGAAAAAGGAATAGAACATAGAATAGAATAGAATAGAATAGAATAGAAAATAGAATGGAAAAGAAAAGAAAATAGAATAGAAAATAGTATAGAAAGAATAGAATAGAAAAAGGAATAGATCATAGAATAGAATAGAATAGAAAATAGAATAGAAAATAGAACAGAAAATAGAATAGAAAATAGAATAGAATAGAAAATAAAAAAGAATAGAAAATAGAAAGAAAATAGAGAATAGAATAGAATAAAAGAAAATAGAAAAGAAAATAGAAAAGAAAAGAAAATAGAATAGAATAGAATAGAAAATAGAATAGAATAGAAAATAGAATGAAAAAGAAAAGAAAATAGAATAGAAAATAGTATAGAAAGAATAGAATAGAAAAAGGAATAGAACATAGAATAGAATAGAATAGAATAGAATAGAAAATAGAATGGAAAAGAAAAGAAAATAGAATAGAAAATAGTATAGAAAGAATAGAATAGAAAAAGGAATAGAACATAGAATAGAATAGAATAGAATAGAATAGAATAGAATAGAAAATAGAATGGAAAAGAAAAGAAAATAGAATAGAAAATAGTATAGAAAGAATAGAATAGAAAAAGGAATAGATCATAGAATAGAATAGAATAGAATAGAAAATAGAATAGAAAATAGAACAGAAAATAGAATAGAAAATAGAATAGAATAGAAAATAAAAAAGAATAGAAAATAAAAAGAAAACAATAGAGAATAGAATAGAATAAAAGAAAATAGAAGAGAAAAGAAAATAGAAAAGAATAGAAAATAGAATAGAAAAGAAAAGAAAATAGAATAGAAAATAGTATAGAAAATAGAATAGAAAATAGTATAGAAAATAATATAGAAAATAGAATAGAATAGAAAATAGAATAGAAAATAGAATAGAAAATAGAATAGAAAATAGAATAGAAAATAGAATAGAAAATAGAATAGAAAGAAAATAATAGAGAATAGAATAGAAAATAAAATAGAATAAAAAAGAAAGAATAGAAAATAAAATAGAAAATAATAGAAAATAGAAAGAAAATAATAGAGAATAGAATAGAAAATGGAAGAGAATAGAGAATAGAATAGAACAGAATTTCTTTATTGGCCAAGTGTGATTGGACACCCAAGGAATTTGTCTTTGGTGCAGATGCTCTCGGTGTACATAAAGAAAGATAAAATAGAATACATGCATCAAGAATCATAATATACAACACTTAGTGATAGTAGCATTTGCTGCATTTGTCTGAAATGATATAGGGTTTCCTACTTGAGCAGAGCGTTGGACTAGAAGACCTCCAAGGTCCCTTCCAATTCTGCTATTCTGTTATGTTAACCCCTGGGAGAAGCACCCTGTACCACCGTGTGTGTTGGTTCAAGGAATAAGGATGGTATGAATTCCACCCCGCCTCCATGTCATTTTTAGGAAGTTTGATTATCTCCACAGCCCTAATTGCGCCAGACAAATTCTCTACAGCCTTTTTAGAAGATCTGCCAAATTGCTGCTTCCACGATGCTTGCCCAGCTGCGTCATTTGAGAATTTCTGGGGCATCTCCTGCCAGAGATATATTTTGAGTTTGTGCTTGGTCCCTCTCATGCAAATGAGCCAACAGCTGCCATGGGCAGGTAGCCTGTAACTTCACAATCGTTCAAAGTAACAAACGGGCCCGGAAAAAAGTGATTTCTACGGCCGTTTTTTTCACATGGCCGTTGCCGTGTCCGCCTGGGTCACGTGACCAAGGTCCAGACGTCTGGCAACCGACTTGTACTTATGACGATTGCAGTGTCCTGGAGTCACGGGATTCCCTTCTGATGAGCAAAGTCAATGGGGAAGCCAGATTTGCTGAAGAACCACTGCGGCTCATAATATTAGTTAAGAGTTCATCTGTCTGTCTGTCTGTCTTCTATCTATCTATCTATCTATCTATCTATCTATCTATCTATCTATCTATCTTCTATCTATCTATCTATCTCATCTATATCTATTTCATCTCTATCATCTGTCTGTCTGTCTATCTTCTATATCTATCTGTCTGTCTGTCTGTCTGTCTATCTATCTATCTATCTATCTCATCTATCTATCTATCTATCTATCTATCTATCTATCTATCTATCTATCTATCCTATCTCTATTTCATCTCTATCATTATCTATCCGTCTGTCTGTCTGTCTGACTGACTGTGTATATCTATCTATCTATCTATCTATCTATCTATCTATCTATCTATCTATCTATCTATCTATCTCTATCTATCTATCTATCTATCTATCTATCTATCTATCTCATCTATCTATCTTTCTATCTATCTATCTCATCTATATCTATTTCATCTCTATCATCTGTCTGTCTGTCTATCTTCTATGTCTGTCTATCTATCTATCTATCTATCTATCTATCTATCTATCTATCTATCTATCTTCTATCTACCTATCTATCTATCTATCATCTATCATCTATCTTCTATCTATCTCATCTATATCTATTTCATCTCTATCATCTATCTATCTATCTATCTATCTATCTATCTATCTATCTATCTATCTATCTATCTATCTTATCTCTATTTCATCTTCATAATTATCTATCTGTCTGTCTGTCTGTAAGTATATCTATCTATCTATCTATCTATCTATCTATCTATCTATCTATCTATCTATCTATCTATCTTCCTTCTATATCTATCTATCTATCTATCTATCTATCTATCTATCTATCTATCTATCTATCTATCTTATTTATTTTTATTTGTCAACAAGTACAAGGAAACAAGAATGAAAACACATGAAAAAAAATGGCACAAATGAATGGATACACATAAGAAAACATAGCCGTAAACGCATAAAATGAGTACATATCAATGGGGAGAGGAGGACAGGGACGGAAGGCACGCTGGTGCGCTTATACACCCCCTTTCCAGACCTCTTATGAAATGCGTAAGGTCCCAGGTAGACAGCTTAAGGGAGAAGGTTTGGGGGTTAGAGGAACTAACAACAGGATCAGATGGAGTGTTCCACACATTTACTCCTCTGTTGCTGAAATCGTTTTTCCTGCAATCAAGATTCGGACGGATTACATTTAGCTTGTATCTATGGGTAGCCCTGGTGTTATTGCAGTTGAAGCAAAATTAGTCATTAACAGGTAGGACGTCATGGCAGAATATCTTGTGCACTAAGCTCAGGTCGGAACGTGGATGGCATAGTTCAAGGTTATCCAGGCCTAAAATTTCAAAGCTGGTGCTATACGGAATTTTATGCCGAGCAGAGGATCCTTCATTCATTCCGATCTGTCATGGCGTTAGTTTTGTTCCTAGCTCGTGAATGGGGAAGGCTCCCCAGGCGTGGCACGACAAAACCGCGGTCCACTAAAGCGTGCCCGATTAAAGCGCGTCGCTGACGTCATCAGCAGCGCGACAACAGCGACCGCGGAGAAAAGAGGATGCTTTAAAAAGCGCTTTGAAAGCAAGCCGATTCACGTTAGGTAAGGGTTAGGTTTAGGTTTAGGTTTAGGTTTAGGTTTAGGTTTAGGTTTAGGGTTAGGGTTAGGGTTAGGGTTAGGGTTAGGGTTAGGGTTAGGGTTAGGGTTAAGGGTTAGGGTTAGGGTTAGGGTTAGGGTTAGGGTTAGGGTTAGGGTTAGGGTTAGGGTTAGGGTTAGGGTTAGGGTTAGGGTTACGTTAAGCGTTAGGGTTAGGTTTAGGGTTAGGTTAAGGGTTAGCGTTAGGTTTAGCGTTAGGTTAAGGGTTAGGTTTAGGGTTAGGTTTAGGGTTAGGTTAAGGGTTAGGTATAGGGTTAGGTTTAGGGTTAGGTTTCAGGGGGTTAGGTTTAGGTTTAGGGGTTAATTTTAGCTTTAGCGCAAAGCTTCTCCCATGGCCAATTCCTTCTCTCTGGAACCGAGAATCCAAGTCAGCTGCTGGTTTTCAAAGATCTCCCTAGCTTGCTCATGGGCCAATCTCCAGACCGGTGAAATATCGTATTCAGGGAGTTCCTTCCCCAAGTGACATATTTCTGGTGTGTCTCCAGCTCACTCTCCAACATGTGCCCCCGTCTTCTTGCTGCCAGGAGAAGCTGCAAATGGGGAAGCAGCCACGAGACAGCCAAGACCGAGTACCTCCAGCTTGAATGCATGACATTCGTGGGGGTCTAAATTGTCCGAGTGCCAGGCATTCTCCTGGCGCTTATGGGTCTGGGCTGCCCGCGGAAACCTGGCTCGCAACAGCCGAGCCGAAGAGGAAGCCGTTCGCAGAGTTCCCGGTTTGTGTGAGGGCCACCATCTTTGGAAGGAGCAGAGAGCTGTGGAAGAGTGCCGGAGCAACTGAAATTCGATTCCCTAGCATCTCTAAGTAGGATAAGCCTCAGTGAAACCCAGAGGGAAAGCTGCAATAGGCAACTTTTTAAGACCAGAGTGTATATAACGGGTTTGATCAGCAGGGCAGCTGATCCTTCTAAACCAAAATGGCTTCCATTTTGAGGCAAATTAGATAACACCACCCTCATAGCAGCCTTTTTTTTCAGAATCAGCCCAGAGCTGGAAGGGATCTTGGAGGTCTTCTAGTTCAAATCCCTGCTCGAGCAGGAGATCCTACACTACTTCATTGGCTGTCCAGTCTTTGCTTAAAAACCTTCAGCGATGATGTCTACAATTTCTGGAGGCAAGCCATTCCACGGGTTAATTGTCTTCACTCTTAGGACGTTTCTCCTTAATTCCAGGCTGCTTCTCTCCTTGGTTAGTTTCCATCCGTTGCTTCTCGTCCTGCCTTCAAGTACTTTGGAAAATAAATTGACCCCCCTCTTCTTTGTGGCAGCCCCTCAAATACTGGAATACTGCTATCGTGTCACTTCTAGTCCTTCCTTTCTCTGGACTGGCAGGATTCCCAAATCCTGCAACCGTTCTTCGTACGTTTTAGTCTCCAGGCCTTTAATCAGCTGCCTTCAGAGTCAGACATCAGTGAGGCAGAGGAACAGCTGGAGCCTGTTCCCAGTGTGCCCATGCGCAGATTTGCCAGACGAAGGGAACAGCTAAGGAACAGGGATCGATTTGCGTGGCACGACAAAACCGCGGTCCACTAAAGCGCGCCCGATTAAAGCGCGTACCTGACGTCATCAGCAGCGCGACAAATACGACCGCGGAGAAAAAAGGGCGCTTTGAAAAGCGCTTTTAAAGCAAGCCGATTCACGTAAAGGTAAGGGTTAGGTTTAGGTTTAGGGTTAGGGTTAGGTTAAGGGTTAGGGTTAGGTTTAGGTTTAGGGTTAGGTTAAGGGTTAGCGTTAGGTTTAGGGTTAGGTTTAGGGTTAGGTTTAGGGTTAGGTTTGGGGGGATTAGGGTAAGATTTTCGCGTTAATTTTAATTTTACCGCTCACAGCTTGATGTTTTCGTCGCGCTGTGATGACGTCAGGTACGCGCTTTCGTCGAGCGCGCTTTAGTCCACCGCGGTTTTGTGGGTGGAACCATCGATTTGCTCTTCTTTGCACTTTTCTTGACACCTTTATGTAATGCGGTGACCAAAACTGGATGCAGGATTTCAGGTGTGGCCTTACTAAGGTTTTATGTAGCGGTACTCGTACCTCACATGATTTTGATTCAATACCTCTGTTTATACCGCCACAGATTACATTCTTCATCATCCAGAGCAACATCATTCACAACAACTGGAGAACGGGAGGCTAATCATTGCTTACGAAGGAAAGAGATTTAAGTCTGCAATTTTTGGTTCTCCGTTTGACTCTTCGATATTTCTTTTCGTTTCATTATCGGTTCCAGTGGGTTACACACACTTCCCAGTGTGATCCACGATCCCTGGAAAAGGCACTTGGCGGCCCATTTCATGGAACGCTAGCTAAACATATAAATTAAACTCAAATGTTGTTGTTGTTGTTGTTAGTTGCAAAGTTGTGTCTGACCCATCACGATCCCATGGACAACGTTCCTCCAGGCCTTCCTGTCCTCTACCATCTCCCAGAGTCCATTTAAGCTCACGCCGGCTGCTTTGGTGACTCCATCCAGCCACCTCCTTTTCTGCCGTCCCCTTCTTCTTTTGCCCTCCATCATTCCCAGCATGAGGCTCTTCTCCAGGGAGTCCTTCTTCCTTCTCATTAGGTGGCCAAAGTCTTTGAGTTTCCTCTTCAGGATCTGGCCTTCTAAAGAGCAGTCAGGGTTGATCTCCTCTAGGACTGACCAGTTGGATGGCCTTGCAGTCCAAGGGACTCAATGCAGGAGTCTTCTCCAGCACCAGAGTTCAAAGGCCTCCATTCTTTGGCGCTCAACCTTCCTTAGGGTCCAAACTTCACAGCCGTCCATTGCAACTGGGAAAACCGTAGCCTTGACTAGACGCACTTTTGTTGGCAGGGTGACTCAAATCTGAATAATTAAACTGTCAAATACAGGTAGTCCTCGACTTATGACCACCACAAATGAGCCTAAAATTTCTGAGGCTAACCAAAACGTTTTGTAAGTGGGTTTTGCCCCATTTTACGACCTTGTCTGCTGCAGTTGCTAAGTGAACCTGGGCCCTTGGTAAGTCGGTAACGCAGACGCTAAGTGAATCTGCCTTTCCTCGCCAGAATCCGATCACGTGACCAGCACCCCATTAGACACGTGCCACCGTCATAATAAATATGAATCCGTTGCCAAGCATCCGACATCTGATCCCGTTAACCCTGGAGATGTTGCAACGGTTTTTGTGTGTGAAAAACATTTGCAAGCCATTTTTTTTCCCAGTGCTGTTGCAACTTTGGACAACGCACTGTTGTAAGTTGAGGACTGCTTCTACAAACCAGTATCGCATTGTGCACCGAATTTCGATAGAAAAAGAAAGATATTTCTTTTCATCCCCGGAAATGTTTACGGGTTGATTTGCTGGCCTTATTTATAAAATCCCAACCACAGCTTTGGAAAAAATAAACACCAAAACGCCACCTCTATTTTTGCTGAGAACCAGCAATTCGGAGGGAATCGTTGCAACTTCGAAAACTCCTTAGATTGTCTAAGGCCGAATGGACATTCCTGCGAGATATAAATATCAATTTGATTAGCTAGCAGGTCTTCTCAGATACACTGTCTCCTCTGCTCGGTCATTTGAGCAGTGACGTAATCTGTGGGTTTCTCTAAAAGGCTGTGGGGGTCTTAACTCAGGCCTATATAAGACGGGAGCTGAACTCCAGCAAAGACTGCAAGAGAAGAGATCTCCTTAGATCATTGTCTTGCCTCTTCTCCCTGCTTTGAAAAGCAACCTCAAGGTGAGTTGAACCTAGCCAAGAACCATTTCCATATGATGGTGATGATATTTTTTCTTCTTTTTCTTTTTTTACTGTTGTTCTTCCAGTCCGGTGCAAGCCTTAGGATCTTAAGAAGCAGAACTGCATGGGAGGAAGTGGGAGTTTCAAAGACACGAAGCGAAGAGTTTTGTGTTTTCTTGTGGTTTTTCAGCTGAGACCAAAAATCCTGAAATTGCAACCTGACGTGGAAACTATCTGACCATCTCGGACCAAGAGAGAGAAAGAGGGAGAGAGAGAGAGAGGGAGAGAGAGAGGACTAGAGAAATAAAGAGAAAGAGAGAGGGGGGTAAGAGAAAGAGAACTAAAGAGAAAACTAAAGAGAGAAAGAGAACTAAAGAGAGAAGGAGAGAAAGAGAAATTAAGAGAGAGAGCAAGAAAAAGAAAGAAATAGAGCTAAGTAAAGATAAATAGAAATAGAGAGATAAAATGAGAGAGAAAGAGAAAGGAAGAGAGAAAGACAGAGAAAGAGAAAGACAGACAAAGGGAAAGAAAGAGCAAAGGTAGCAAAAAAAGAAAAAGATTGAGAGAAAGAAAAAGAAGGAAAGAAGGGAGGAAGGAAGGAGAGCGAGCTAAAGTGAAACAGAGAGACAGAGAAATAGAATTAAAGAGAGAGAGAGGGGTGGTAAACAGAGAGAGAAAGGGAGAGAGAAAGGAATAGAGATGAAGAGATAGTGAGATTTCACATTCTCTTTTCTAATTTTTGGCTGGTTTTTAAAAAAATTGTAATCTATCCTCTAACTTTAGAAATGCTTCGGGAGGCTGCAAATTCTCTTTTTTTTTTTAATTCTGCGAGTATTCTTCCTTCCAAAGAATCCAGCATCTTTGCGGGTCTCGTCCTGAAAATGTTACTAGTGTGCAATTTGATTTCAGCTTCTTCTTTTTTGTACTTCCTCCCTGCCAGCTCTGAGATGGCATTCGCTGGAATACTGACTGATGCTGATATTGCAGCTGGATTGCAAAGCTGCAAAGGTAATTTATATAGACATATACCTATATACAGGGTTTTTAAAAAATAATAATAATCTGGTGTATTGGGGGAAAAAAGTTGTGGATTCAAATGTTGAAGAGGAGAGCCCATAAACAACCCCATCATCACCACTCCAAAATTCCCAAATTGTTTTGGGTGGTTTTAGAAAAACGACTATCTGATATTTTTGCAACGGGGACGCAGTGGCTCAGTGGCTAAGACACGGAGTTTGTCGATCAGAAAGATCGGCAGTTCGAATCCCTACCGCCGCATAACGGAGTGAGCTCCCGTGACTTGTCCCAGCTTCTGTCAGCCTAGCAGTTCGAAAGCACGTAAAAAATGCAAGTAGAAAAATAGGAACCACCTTTGGTGGGAAGGTAACAGCGTTCCATGCGCCTTCGGCGTTTAGCCAAGCCGGCCACATGACCACGGAGACATCTTCGGACAGCGCTGGCTCTTCAGCTTTGAAACTGAGATGAGCACCGCCCCCTAGAGTCGGGAACATATGTCCGAGGGGAACCTTTACCTTTACTAATATTTTTGCTGGAGGTTCTGAATGTTTTATATGTTTTATAGTGTTAATGTTTTTATAGGGAAAACAGTATTAATGTATTAAACCAGGTGCACCTCTTTTTAACGTTAACAAGTTGCTAAAGAAAATGCAGATTATGCCACTAAAAATTAGTCGTTGTAAAGCATTTTTGAGTTATTTCCTGATCTTGGATCGAAATCCTGTTTTTTCTATCCTTAAATCTCTTGACTGTAATATTTAGGATGATTACATTTCAGCATTTCCCCACCATCTGCTCTTAGCTGGACTACAGTGCCCATCATCCGTAGCCAGCAGGGCTGATGATGGGGCAGGGGGAATTGCCAGCCAAAACATCTGGAGCATTTCATCAATTTTGGACTGGACTGTTCAGATAAATCCTGTTGCATCAGCAAAAAGATAACCAAAATCCTCTTCTTAAAAATCCCCTTATAATGAAGCTTGGGGGAGGGGGAAACAAACTTCTGACTTTTAAAAATTGTCCAAATTGCAAATTAGCACCCAAAGAATACAGAAACAGTGTGGTTGAACTCTCCAAGAAACAGGTATAACACAAATTCCTTTAAAAATATAGATCAACCAGAAGCTTCACAAAGTCCCTTTAAAAGGAAGGGAGGAAGGGAGGAAGGGAGGGAGGGAAGGAGAGAGGGAAGGAAGGAAGGAAAGGGAGGGAGGGATGAAGAAAAGAAGGAAGAAGTAAGGGAGGGAGGGAGGAAGAATGGAAGGAAGATGTAAGGGACAGAGGGAGAGAGGAAGAAAGGAAAGAAGAAAGAGGGAGGGAGGATGGAGGGAGGGAAGGAGAGAGGGAAGGAAGGAAAGGGAGGGAGGAAGAAAGGAAGAAAGGAGGGAAGAAGATGGAGGAGGGAGGGAAGAAAGAGGGAGGGAGGGAAGGAAGGAGTAAGGGAAGGAGGGAGGGAAGAGAAATGGAAGGAAGGAAGGAAAGGGAGGGAGGAAGAAAGGAAGAAAGAAAGGTGTAAGGGACGGAGGGAGAGAGGAAAAAAGAAAAGAAGAAAGAGGGAGGGAGGATGGAGGGTGGGAAGGAGTAAAGGAGGGAGGGAAGAGAAATGGAAGGAAGGAAGGCAGGAAAGGGAGGGAGGAAGAAAGGAGGAAAGGAAGGTGTAAGGGACAGAGGGAGAGAGGAAGAAAGGAAAGAAGAAAGAGGAAGGGAGGATGGAGGGAGGGAAGGAGTAAGGGAAGGAGGGAGGGAAGAGAAATGGAAGGAAGGAAGGAAGGAAAGGGAGGGAGGAAGAAAGGAAGAAAGGAAGGTGAAAGGGACGGAGGGAGAGAGGAAGAAAGGAAAGAAGAAAGAGGGAGGGAGGATGGAGGGAGGGAAGGAGGTAGGGAAGGAAGGAAGGAAAGGGAGGGAGGAAGAAAGAAAGAAAGGAGGGAGGAAGATGGAGGAGGGAGGGAAGGAAGGAAGGAGTAAGGGAAGGAGGGAGGGAAGGAGAGAGGGAAGGAAGGAAAGGGAGGAAGAAAGGAAGAAAGGAGGGAGGGAAGAAAGAGGGAAGGAGGGAAGGAAGGAAGAGGGGAGGTATAGCGCAAAATTCCTTTAAAAATACGGATCAACCAGAACTTTCACAAAGTCCCTTTAAAATCCCAGAACCTGGACGCCTAAAATGATGTTCTGATTTGGCACAGGGGATGAAGGACTTTTCTAGGGGGTTTAGACACCCATCCGCCCACTGATGAACCCCGCCTAGTATTGAAACGTGACCCCAGGCATTCCTTCCTCCTCTTTAAATATGGCCACGCAAAGCCCGCGTATAATCCGGACAAGAAGAGAGACAACATTTTTCCTGTATGAAAAATGGAAGCTCGGGAGGTTTCATTAGAACCGATTGCCGCAAGGAAGTTATAGCGGATCGTGTAAGAATGCCACGTTGACTGCAGTTTGATTGAAGCTTTTAACTCAACAGCTTCTTAAGGAATCGTGTTCTTGGCGTGCCACCTAAAGCTGGAGAACTCAAAGGCTGGAAGGCTCTTGGGTTTGACACATTCTTCACCCAAGTAGTGAGGGATAGTACAAAGATGCCGTCAGGGGGATGGCAGGCTGGTCCATCTTTCAGTTCTGGAGAGCATGACTGCTCTAAGCTTTACGCTTCCTGGAGTAGCTTCAAGAGATCAAAACATCTGAAGGAAGCCCTCCAGGGATGAGTGATAGGTATCCTGGAGCAGAGACGGCCCTCTGGAGAGTCACAGGGCATCTCTAAGGATCTCCTAAGCTAATGCCTTTCCGGTATAGTGGATGTTAAATTCCATACTTCCCAGTTGCAGGAAGGAAGGAAGGAAGGAAGGAAGGAAGGAAGGAAGGAAGGAAGGAAGGAAGGAAGGAAGGAAGGGAAGGAAGGAAGAAAGGAAGAGGAAAGAAGGAGGGAAGGAAGGAGCAAGGGGGAAGGAGGGAAGGAGAGAGGGAAGGAAGGAAAGGGAGGGAGGAAGAAAGAAAAAGAAAGAAGGAAGAGGAAAGAGGGAGGGAGGGAAGAAAGGAGCAAGGGAGGGAGGGAAGGAGAGAGGAAAGGAAGGAAAGGGAGGGAGGGAAGAAGAAAAGAAGAAAGGGAAAGGAAGAGGAAAGAGGGAGGGAAGGAAGGAGCAAGGGGAAAGGAAGAGGAAGGAGAGAGGGAAGGAAGGAAAGGGAGGGAGGGAGGAAGAAACAAAGAAAAGGAAAGAAGGAAGAGGAAAGAGGGAGGGAGGGAAGGAAGGAGCAAGGGAGGGAGGGAAGGAGAGAGGAAAGGAAGGAAAGGGAGGGAGGGAAGAAGAAAAGAAGGAAGAGAAAGGAAGAGGAAAGAGGGATGGAAGGAAGGAGCAAGGGGGAAAGGAAGAGGAAGGAGAGAGGGAAGGAAGGAAAGGGAGGGAGGAAGAAACAAAGAAAAAGAAAGAAGGAAGAGGAAAGAGGGAGGGAGGGAGGGAAGGAAGGAGCAAGGGAGGGAGGGAAGGAGAGAGGAAAGGAAGGAAAGGGAGGGAGGGAAGAAGAAAAGAAGGAAGAGAAAGGAAGAGGAAAGAGGGAGGGAAGGAAGGAGCAAGGGGGAAAGGAAGAGGAAGGAGAGAGGGAAGGAAGGAAAGGGAGGGAGGAAGAAACAAAGAAAAAGAAAGAAGGAAGAGGAAAGAGGGAGGGAAGGAAGGAGCAAGGGAGGGAGGGAAGGAGAGAGGAAAGGAAGGAAAGGGAGGGAGGGAAGAAGAAAAGAAGAAAGGGAAAGGAAGAGGAAAGAGGGAGGGAGGGCAGAAGGAACGAAGGAACGAAGGAATGAAGGAACGAAGGAACGAAGGAAACAAAATACAATGCCACCCTTATTTGGGAATATGACAGAAGATGTTTATGTCCCAATTTCCATTAGAAAAAGATAGAGCAGACCCAGACAAATTCTAAATCCCTCCAGAATTCTGCAGGAAATATTGTCCACTTAACATAATTCATTAAACTTGTCATCTGGGTTTGGAAAAATGAGGAATTTTCGATCTGAAGGAGGACATTCCAGCTGCTTGAAACTCACCTGCACCCCAAGGATTGATGCCAGAACATAGTGTAGCTGAATTTGAGTCAGAGCTGGCCACGCAACCAAGGAGGCTCCAAGAGGTTCAGGCCAGATACTAGAGATCAACTCAGCTCCTATTTACCCTGCTTTTTTTGGGTGTCTGATATTTAATCTGTCCCTAAACTTTTTTGGTCTCCAAGAGTAAAGTCAATTAAGGTCAGTTCCTCAAGTGTCTACTTCACCCCAACTGACATGATTGGGACAGCAAAAAGTGATGCTGAATTTACTCAACTTACAATCATTTGTTTTAGCGATCGCTCGGAGTTACAAGGGCACAGATTTTTGACCAGCCTTCACACCTACAAAGTCACAGGTTCAAGGTGCCTTCCAAATTTATTATTCTGTTATTCTATTATTCTGAGGCAGCCTATTTCCCAAGCCAGCGAAAGACAAGACAAGAAGCAACTAATCAAGGAGAGAACCAACCTAGAACTAAGGAGGAATTTCCTAACAGTGAGGACAATTAACCAGTGGAACAGATGGCTTCCAGAAGCTGTCGCTGCTCCATCACTGGAGACTTTTTAAAGAAGAGACTGGACAGCCGCTTGTCCAGAATGATCTAGGATCTCCTGCTCGAGCAAGGTGGTTGAACCATGGGTGAAATCCAGCAGGTTCTGACAGGTTCTGGAGAACCGGTAGCAGAAATTTTGAGTAGTTCAGAGAACCGGTAGTGGAAATTTTGAGTAGTTCAGAGAACCGTTAGTGGAAACTTTGAGTAGTTCAGAGAACCGGTAGTGGAAATTTTGAATAGTTTGGAGAACCAGTAGTGGAAATTTTGAGTAGTTCAGAAAACTGTTAGCGGAAATTTTGAGTAGTTCAGAGAACCGTTAGTGGAAACTTTGAATAGTTCAGAGAACTGGTAGTGGAAATTTTGAGTAGTTTGGAGAACCAGTAGTGGAAATTTTGAGTAGTTCAGAGAACCGGTAGCGGAAATTTTGAGTAGTTCAGAGAACCGGTAGCGGAAATTTTGAGTAGTTCAGAGAACCGGTAGCAGAAATTTTGAGTAGTTCAGAGAACCGGTAGCGGAAATTTTGAGTAGTTCGGAGAACCGGCAAATGCCACTTCTGGCTGGCCCCAGAGCGGTGTGGGAATGGAGATTTTGCAGTATCCTTCCCCTCCCACGCCCACCAAGCCATGCCCGCCATGCCACGCCACACCTACCAAGCCACGTCCACAGAACCGGTAGTAAAAAAATTTGAATTTCACCCCTGGGTTGACCTAGAAGACCTCCAAGGTCCTTTCCAACTCTTGTTATTCTGTGTCCTCTCTTCATCTTCTGATATTTGGTCTTCTTTGTCTCTTCCTTTTTTCGGTTTCCTTTTCCTTCAGCTGCTGATACCTTCAGCTGCAAGACATTTTTCTCCAAATCTGGCTTGCACACCAAATCGAGGGATCAGCTAGCAAAAGTATTTGGAGTCCTTGACCAGGATAAGAGTGGCTACATTGAGGAGGACGAACTGAGGTGAGTTCATCTTAAGAAATATCCCTTGTTCCCTGATTAAGGTCCCAAGCGGCCATTTCCAAATGCAAACGCATAATCAATCCTTTGTACAGCCCCATCCTCTCTTAACGACCCGTCGCTGAGGGTTGGCCATTAGGATGGACACCCCAAAAGAGACTTACAATCCAGTTTTGAAGTTGTGGCATTCCCCCCTGCAGTCACGGGATCACAAACTAGCCCACATTTATAGCTTTTTGCAGCACCCTGCAGTCACACAATTGTGGTTTATATAATTTTTTTGTATCGGACACCAGTTTTTATGTCTCTTTTCTAACAAAAAATAAATAAAAATGCCCAGATCTAATTAATGACTCAGCTTTCCATCCTTCTGAGATCGGTAAAATGAGGACCCAGTGTTTTGACCTAGGCTGCCCAAGAGCATGAAGCAAACCCCTTTTGTTAGTTTGCTGTGAATTCTGCTCATTCACATCCAGCAAAGTCTTTCAAGGGAGGATTTACAGTCACAGACTTTATCTGGCTTGGAGAGCTGCCAGGACGATCTCTGCAAAACTTGGCAAGGAGTCTGGGAGAGTCACGAACCAATTAAGTGAACTAATTGTTTCCTGCAAACTCCTCTCCCCTTTCGCTCCTCTTTTATTTCCTATGGGATGAGCCATTCATCGTCCACCTGTGGCCTTACTCCCAAATCGACCCCTGTTCCTTAGCTGTTCCCTTCGTCTGGCAACTCTGCGCATGCGCACACTGGGAACAGGCTCCAGCTGTTCCTCTGCCCCACTGATGTCTGACTCTGAAGGTAGCTGATAACTGACACACGGCTCTGGTCCCCTCTCTGCCTCCGACACATAACCCTCATCAGAGCCTTCCCCAGACTCAAGGACTGGCCCATGTTCCTCCCCAACCTCCTCACTGTCCGAATCTGCTGGCCACTGGCAGGCCACAACCCCCAGATTGTTGAGGGGCAAGAGCCGAGGTGGTGCAGTGGTTAAATGCAGCACTGCAGGCTACTTCAGCTGACTGCAGTTCTGCAGTTCGGCTGTTCAAATCTCAGGGTTGACTCAGCCTTCCATCCTTCCGAGGTGGGTAAAATGAGGACCCGGATTGTTGGGGGCAATTTGCTGACTCTGTAAACCGCTTAGAGAGGGCTGAAAGCCCTATGAAGCGGTATATAAATCTAACTGCTATTGCTATTGCTATTGACTCTCTAAACTGCTTGGAGAGGGCTGTAAAACACTAGGAAGCAGTATATAAGTCATGGTGCTATTGCTCTTATCTATTATATTATTATTATTATTCTATTATATCTATTTAGGAATTTCCTGCAGAATTTTGATGGGAAAGCAAGAGCTTTGACTGATAAGGAGACTCTAGAATTTCTGAAAGCAGGGGACACCGATGGAGATGGCAAAATTGGCGTGGACGGTAAGGAAAACTTCCCCGATCCCCGCTCTCCAATGTCCAGAATGATGGGCCGTAAATAATTAAAATATTCAAATGAGGCTATTTAAAATTTAAAAGTTATAGTGGAGGGTGGGGGGTTGGGGAATACGGGACTCAGAGACAGATAGTGGAGGGGACAGGGTGGTGGCCCCAGGGATGGAGAGTGAGGTAAGCATTACGCCTGCTGATACGGAGACAATAACTGGAATTAATTCCTGAGGCTAGGTAATAAATTGATATACATATATAAATGACCACCTACGGCCACCGGTAGCCTCCCATCGTCCAGTGGGATCCCACAGAGTTGGCCTCCTCAGGGTGCCGTCGGCCAGACAGTGTCGGGTAGCGACCCCCAGGGGGAGAGCCTTCTCTGTGGGAGCGTCTTCCCTCTGGAATGAGCTGCCCCCGGAGCTTCGTATAATCCCCGACCTCCGGTCCTTCCGACGCGCCCTTAAAAGTTGGCTTTTCCAGCAAGCCAGCCTGGCCTGAACAAAACAAAAGAAATTATTGATCATTGTTAATTTTAATTCGACTTTTTTTTAAAAATGTCATTGTCAATTTTAATTGGGTTTGGGATATCCTATTTAAATTATTTTTAAACTTTTGTATTATGTGTTTCTTTTAATGTTGTACGCCGCCCTGAGTCCTTTGGGAGAAGGATGGCATATAAAGCTAATAAACCTAAACCTAAATAAAACAACTCAGTGACTTGAAACGGATAGAAGCTCTGTTTTCTTTAGCATCAGCTACCCAAAATAATTGATGGACTTGAGGAGACAAGATTCACAATAATATAATATTTCCTTCCCTTCCCTTCCCTTCCCTTCCTTTCCTTTCCCTTCCTTTCCTTACTTCCTCTTCACCTTCCCTTCCTTTCTCTTCCCTTCCTTTCCTTTCCTCTTTCCTTTTCTCCTCTTCACCTCCCTTCCCTTCCTTTCCTTTCCCTTCCTTCCCTTCCCTTCCTTCCCTTATTTCCATTTCCCTTCCTTTCCTTACTTCCTCTTTGCCTTCCCTTCCTTTCCCCTCCTTTCCCTTCCCTTCCTTTCCTCTTTCCCTTTCTCCTCTTCACCTTCCTTCCCTTCCTTCCCTTTCCTTTTCTCCTCTTCGCCTTTCCCCTCCTTTTCCCATCTTCCTTTTTTTCTTTTCTTTTCCAGAGTTTGTAGCCCTGGTTACAGAGGGTTAAAGCAAGTCACGGGAAGACCAAGCCAATTGTATTGTACAACATCCTTTCGTATTGCAAGTCAACTATTTATTTATACATTTTATACAGAGAAACGGAATTGACGGTGGCCAGCAAATTGTTTCTTACTATTCGGGAACTGTGTTAACTCCCAACGCCCTGTTCGACCTTTATTATTGTCTATTGTTGTAAAATTCATAATTAAAAGGGCTCCCTACATCAAAAGCAGGACAAAGCAGGAGCCCAACGGAAAAAGAAATTGGAGATTTCCTTTTGTCGGTAGAGTTCTAAGAGACGGCACCAAGAGTTAACCAAGTAACCGCTTTCCTTCCCAGCCAAGTCCATGACATGATATTGGGGAAAAAACCAGTTAAAATGAGAAGGTTTAAACTTTGCCTTAACTAACCAGGTTCACAACCCCCCCCCCCTTACTAGTCATACCCATGGAATTGTCCATTCAGCCATATAAAGTGACTTCATCCTTTATAGCTTTTCATACAATACAGATGATAATTGAACAAACTTTGTTGCATTATACTCGTGATTAAATTATCTTTCCATTGACATATACTTTTATGGTACTACTCCCAAAAATAAAGGTGGTGTTATTAGCCATCAAACCTCAAAAATACCCTTTTCCCAAAAGGTTTCCATAATCTTGGTCACTACTGTAACGAGAGAGAGAGAGAGAGACAGAGAGAGAGAGAGAGGGACAGAGAGAGAGAGACAGAGAGACAGAGAGAGAGACAGAGACAGAGAGAGACAGAGAGAGAGACAGAGACAGAGAGACAGAGAGAGACAGAGAGAGAGAGAGAGAGAGAGAGAGAGAGAGAGAGAGAGAGAGGAGAGAGAGAGAAGAGAGATAGAGGCTGGATTCAAAATTCATTCAGAGTTTTAAACGTATCATTGCTGGGTGGGTTGGAGGTCTGTGCCAGATCAGTAACTCTGGTCCATCGTAAATCATATTAAGGAATCGGAAGCTCAGAACATCTGGATCTAAAGCATGGGGTCATATCAGCATGCACGGGGCTGGCTGATTGATTGATGGCAAGAAAATATACTCGATTCAAAGTCTCACTTTAAGTCCTGACCCTCTGGAGGTCTCGCAAAATGACGTACAAAATCCAGATAGGACAAATAATAATAATAATCCAAAGACGGTACATTGTCCCAGTCATAGGCATGGTAATGACATCATGCTATTTTTTTTAAAAAAAGCAAAATAAATGTGGAAGCTTTCCACATCTATTTTGCTTTGGTTCCATTCTCCTTTTTAAAAAAAAAAAATGGAAAACCACACAACCTAGGGCGCGGGTCAGCAACCTGCGGCTCCGGAGCAGCAGAGGTGGGGTCCTACCAGTTCGCACCAGTTCGGTAGAACCGGTTCGTCAAATCTACCGAACCGGTTAGAAGAGGTTCCACCAGTGGACCGGAATGGAGGCCACACCTACAGAAGAGGTTCCAAAAATTTTTGAAACCCACCACTGACACACACACACACACACACACACACAGACAGACAGACAGACAGACAGACAGACAGACAGACAGACTGACACAGAGAGACAGAGAGAAAGAGAAAGAAAGGAAGAAATAAATAAATAAAAAAAGAAAGAAAAAGAGTGAGAGATGAAAGAAAACAAGGAAAAAGGGGCAGAGAGACAAAAGGAAGGAGAGAGAGAGAGAGAGAGAAAGAAAGAAAGAAAGAAAGAAAGAAAGAAAGAAAGAAAGAAAGAAAGAAAGAAAGAAAGAAAGAAAGAAAGAAAACACATGGCCGGCAAGCCACTCCCACAAAGGAGGCCACACCCACAGAGTAGGTTCCAAAAATTTTTGAAACCCACCACTGACACACGCGCGCGCGCACACACACATACACACACACACACAGACACAGAAAGAGAGAGAACGAGAAAGAAAGAAAGAAAGAAAGAAAAAGAGTGAGAGAGAGATGAAAGAAAAAAAGAAAAAAGGGCAGAAAGACAAAAGGAGAGAGAGAGAGAGAGAGAGAGAGAGAGAGAGAAAATACATGGCTGGCAAACCACTCCCACCAGGTCACATGGCTGGCAAGCCACTCCCACAAAGGAGGCCACACCCACAGAGTAGGTTCCAAAAATTTTTGAAACCCATCACTGCGGAGCAGCATGTGGTGCTTTCATCCCTCTGTTGCGGCTCACTCTCGCCAGTCGGCACCACAATTTTGTGAGGAGATTCCAATTGGGGGGGGGGGGAAGCAGTGTGCGCCAGGCGGAGACTCTATGGCAAGGGGTGGGTTTTCCGGTCAGCTTCACAATGGATAGGGCCTTTGGTTAGGACAAGTAGAGTTAAAAGGACACAGCGCTAACAGGAGACTCTATGATGGGGAAACTGGACTTCCAGCCAGCGCCATTGAATTGAATTGGGGGGGGGGCTTCCAGTTAGGACCTTTGTGGCTCTTTGAGTGCTTAAGGTTGCTGACCCCTGGACTAGGGTACTTCTCCCGTAGCAAAATGATTATTTGTCATGGGTTCGATTTCTTTGCTGGCCATTCTAGGCGGCTTACGACGATAAAAACGAAGAAATGAAAAGAAGCAAAAAAAACATAAAGGGGTGGAACAATAGAATAAACGAGAAAAAAAGAAAACAACGATTTGAGGATAGATATTGACGGTGCAGAGAACTTTTGGGATTTGACCCTTAAGCATCGGATTTGATGATTGGGTTCCAACACCAGCTCAGTTGTCCCTACAAACCAACAATGTTGGGTAATCGCCTGCAATCCCATCGGCTAGTTTTCACACTCAGGAAAAAAGTCCCTCCTGAGTGGGTCATCTCCAAAAGAAATTAATTGAAGAGCCCTGGTGGCACAGTAGTTAGAATGCAGTATTGCAGGCTGACTCTGCCCACTGCCATGAGTTCGATCCTGGCCAGCTCAAGGTTGACTCCGCCTTCCATCCTTCCGAGGTCAGTAAAACGAGGACCCGGATTGTTGGGGGCAACAGGCTGGCTCTGTAAACCGCTTAGAGAGGGCTGTAAAAGCACTGTGAAGCGGTATATAAGTCAATGAACTAATTGTCTCCTGCAAACTCCACTCCCCTTTCACTCCTCTTTTATTCCCTATGGGAGGGGCTGTTCACTATCCACCTGTGGTCTTACTCCCAAGTCGACCCCTGTTCTTTAGCTGTTTCCTTCTGCTGGCAGCTCTGTGCATGCGCACACTGGGAACAGGCTCCAGCTGTTCTTCTGCCTCACTGATGTCCGACTCTGAAGGCAGCTGATAACTGGCATAACGGCTCTCGCCCGCTCTCTGCCAGAGCCCTCATCTGAGCCTTCCCAGACTCCAGGACTGGCCCATGTTCCTCCCCAACCTCCTCATTGTCCGAAGCTGCTGCCAGCTCTGCTGGCCACTAGTGGTCCACAATAGACCTCTTTTTTTTTTCAAAAGTGTCCTCTCCTCCATAGTTAAAGACATAGTTAGGGTGTTACCTAGTTAGGATGGTGGAACATCTGTAAGAAAACAAACAGGCTACAAAATAAAAGTGGAACAACTTTCCTCCAGAAGTTGTGAATGCTCCAACACTGGAAGTTTTTAAGAAGAGAATGGACAACCATTTGTCTGAAGTGGTGTAGGGTTTCCTGCCTAGGCAGGGGGTTGGACTAGAAGATCTTCAAGGTCCCTTCCAACAATGTTATTCTATTCTATTCTATTCTATTCTATTCTATTCTATTCTATTCTATTCTACATATCCCTTAACCGAGAATCATTTCTGGCTGTCCTAGGCAAGTTTTCCTTTCAACATTACCACAATCTCGGTTCTCTGCATGCAGGGAAGGTTATTTTCAGTCGGTGGCCAACAGCGCGTCGGGTGGGGTCAATCAATTGTGCACAAGCTGAATACTTTTTTCCAGCCATCCTTACGAGCTGTTTTCTAGATGGTTAATCCTCCCTTAGTCTTTAGGGCTATCTTAGCGTTGCGCGAAAGGAGGAAAACTTGAATAATTCAACAATTTAAGGATGGCTCTGCCCGATTACATCACCGACAGAACCAGGCGGGAGATCCGGTTACGGAATCACCATGGTGATTCCTAGATGATCTGTTTTGACAATCCCCAGGTGGAGAATATCAAACGGCAGCTAGAGCAATTTGGTTTCCAACTGCGGATCAAGGAGAATCTTACATCTCCCCAGGCATCTGGAACGATGTTACTCCAAAAAAATGTCTCTAATTTGGACATTTTCCTACAAAGAAGGCATACCTGTAGGGTATGGTGAAGGGCTGTAGTAGTGTAGGGTTTCTTACCTAAGAAGGGGGTTGGACTAGAAGACCTCCAAGGTCCCTTCCGACTCTTGTTATTCTATTCACAAAGGTAGAATAGAACAGAATAACCAAAGAGACCAAAGCAATGTTATTATTATATTTAGCATAGAATAGAATAGAATAGAATGGAATGGAATGGAAATCATCTCCGGCTTTGAAACGGAGATGATCACCGCCCTCTAGAGTCAGGAATGACTGGCATATATGTGTAAGGGGAACCTTTACCTTTTAATTAAACTGCCCTCTCCTTAGCTGACCCCAATGATGTCATTATTCTAATTAAGGGAGGCAGAAAGCAATGCTTGAGATGAAAGCTATCATCAATGAATAAAGAAGAACCAGTAACTATAGATTGTCACCTGCACGGAAGGATCCCCTTCGTTCTGAAATCCAATTCCTGCTTCACTTTGGAGACCAACCCTTCGGATAGGATTAACATCATCCGGAACTCTGGGATGAGATTTCATCCAATCTTCTCTTTGCTCGCTTGTTTAGATCCTGCCATTATGGTTTTTACACACAGCTCAAGGCCGCGAATATATCCAACACACCTTCTCTTCCTCCTGCAGTATTTTCCTGACAATAACAACCCTGTGAGGTGGTTTGGACTGAGAGAGAGGGACTGGCTCACCCAGCTGGCTTTCATGCTTAAGGCAGGACTAGAACTCACCATCTCCTAGTGATTGCTCCAAAGTCATCCAGTTGGCTTCCATGCCTAAGGTGGGACTAGAACTCACCATCTCCTAGTGATTGGTCCAAAATCAGCCAGCCCTCTTTCATGATTAAGGAAGGACTAGAACTCATTTTGTCCTGGTGATTGCTTCAAAGTCATCCAGTTGGCTTTCATGTCAAAGGTGGGACTAGAACTCACCATCTCCTAGTGATTGCTCCAAAGTCATCCAGTTGGCTTTCATGCCTAAGGTGGGACTAGAACTCACCATCTTCTAGTGATTGCTCCACAGTCATCCAGTTGGCTTTCATGCCTAAGGTGGAACTAGAACTCACAATCTCCTAGTGATTGCTCCAAAGTCATCCAGCTGGCTTCACAGTTGGAAGTCCCTGATTTCTGCATTTTTGCTTTGAATGTTTTCTGGCCCCTTGGGAGTAAGAATCTACCTGAACATTGATAAAACAAGAAATCCTACAGTGGGGGGGGGGACACAGACCCCAATCAGAGCCGGAGCTCAAATAGTGCATTGTCCCATTGGTTGACACAATTTTTCTTTCGAGATGTCAAGAGATAAATCAGAAAAAGACAATTCACCAGCCAACATCTGTCAGGGTTCCAAATAACACCCTCAACGAAAAAACACTCCGAGGTTTGAAGTTCCTCAAAGTTCCATTTTATTAGAGATGTCACTTTGGCACATCTGGGAAAACCCAAATCTGAAAGTTTCCAGGTTTTCCCCACCCAAAAGAAAATCCAAGTTCCAGCACCGCTAAGTCCATCACATGGCCCAATCAAAGCACCGTCCCAACTGGAGGTGCCTCCCAATTCCATCCTTCCGAGATGGGTGAAATGAGGACCCGGACTGTGGGGGCAAGTTGCTGACTCAATTTGCTAAAAATAATTTGTAAACCGCTTAGAGAGGGCTGAAAGCCCTATGAAGCGGTATGTAAGTCTAATAAAAATATAAGTAAATAAGCAAATAAATAAATAAATAAATAAATAAATAAATAAATAAATAAATAAATTTCAATCCGCAGATGGCCTTGACTCTCTGAGAAAGGATGTTACTATGGCTATACATCACCTTTGCTCCATACAATCCTCCACTCCCACTTTCCCACGCAGTAGAACATCACTAATAGTGATAAAGGAGAATATGTGTAGCTCAGGGTTGATATGAGGGCTCCTTGGTGCTCTCTGAGCTGGCTGGTTTTCTTGCAGATGTTTCATGACCCAACTAGGTAATATAATCAGTGCTAGAATGGAATGGGGTTTGTGGAGTGGAGAAAGGTGGTGGTGGTGGTGGAGGAGGAGGAGGAGATGGGGAAGGAGAAGGAGGATTATGAGGTCCTTGGTTCTCTCTGAGCTTAGTTGTTTTCTTGCACATTTCATTACCCAACTAGATAATATAATCAATGCTAGAATGGAGTAGAATTTGTGGAGAAGGGGAGGAGGAGGAGGAGGAGGAGAGGAAGAAGGAGAAGGGAAGGAGAAGGAGAAGGAGAGAAGGAGAAGGAGAAGGAGAAGGAGAAGGAGAAGGAGACTATGAGGTCCTTAGTACTCTCTGAGCTTGGTTGTTTTCTTGCACATATTTCATTACCCAACTAGATAATATAATGAGTGCTAGAATGAAGTAGGATTTGTGGAGAAGGGGGGGGGGAGGAGGAGGAGGAGGAGGAGGAGGAGGAGGAGGAGGAGAGGAGGAGGAGAAGGAGACTTATGAGGTCTTTAGTACTCTCTGAGCCTTGGTTGTTTTCTTGCACATATTTCATTACCCAACTAGATAATATAATGAGTGGTAGAATGGAGTAGGATTGTGGAGTAGAGTAGGGAAGGAGGAGAAGGAGAAGAAGGAGGAAGACTATGAGGTCCTTGGTGCTCTCTGAGCTTGGTGGTTTTCTTGCAGACATTTCATTACTCAACTAGGTAACATCATCAGTGCTAGAAGGGAATGGGGTTTTCAGGAGGGAGGGAGGAGGAAGAGGAGGACAACAACTGTAAGGTCCTAGGTTTGGAGGTCTTGCGTGCCTGATAAGATAAGCGTCTGCTTATCATACCTCTACAGCCATCCTGGGGGGAATGTCCTTCCTCATTATCTCTGCACAGACCTTGTGAAGGACACACCAGTGAAACCCACAACACCAAAGTATCTCCCGCATCACATATGTGCACATTCTAAAAGACATCTACAGGGTAATATCACAGCTATTCCCTTCGCCACCAGAATCCAAGTTAATCGGGTAAGACTTCTATGTATTAGCAATGTGGAATCACCTTCCTTCCTTCCTTCCTTCCTTCCTTCCTTCCTTCCTTCCTTCCTTTCTTTGTTTGTTTCCTTGGCTCTTTGAATATACAGTATATAGCTAGATGTCAACTTTCTGTTCTAACTTTCTAGGTTCTTTCTTCAATAAATATAGCTACACTCCTTCCTTCCTTCCTTCTTTCTTTCTTCCTTCCATTCCCCCCCCCTAAGATGTCCACTCTGATCCTTCCCTGTCCAAAGCATTGGGCACTAATCTCTCCTTTCCAGACCCATCTGTCTTGACTGGGCCTTTCTTCAATAAATATAGCTAGATTCCTTCCTTCCTTCCTTCCTTCCTTCCTTCCTTTCCTTTCTTTCTCTTTCTTTCTTTCTTTCTTTCCTTGGCTCTTCAATATACAGTATATAGCTAGATGTCAACTTTCTGTTCTAACTTTCTAAGTTCTTCAATAAATATAGCTAGATTCCTTCCTTCCTTCCTTCCTTTCTTTTTTTCTTTCTTTCTCTTTCTTTCTTTCTTTCTTTCCTTGGCTCCTTCAATATACAGTATATAGCTAGATGTCAACATTCTACAACCTAGAAAGTTAAAAGAAAGTTGTCATCTAGCTATATACTGTATATTCAAGGAGCCAAGGAAATAAATAAATAAATAAATAAATAAAGGAAGGAAGGAAGGAAGGAAGGAAGGAAGGAAGGAAGGAAGGAAGGAAGGAAGGAAGGAAGGAAGGATACATGAATTAGGTTGAAGGACTATTTCAATATGAATGATTAAAAACAAGTGATTGATGAATGATTCCACGGGTTATGGAGACATTTGTAAGGCAATTTGTAAGAGGTTGTTTCTTTTTTTAATTCTTCTTCTTTCTCTTAACACTGCTTAGTGCAAATACTGTTTGTTTTTCTTTCCTTATAGTACTGCTTTGCTATACCTTCCTTTGGCAAGATCCAAGATGAGCATGAGTGACTTCCTTAGTCCTTTGGATATTGCGGCCGCAATCCAAGCTTTTCAAGGTAAGATGACATTGGGGAAAATAAATTAAGAGGTGCTTTACTAGCTCTGACCAAAAGCTCAGAGGCAGCCTAAGCCTGTTTTTGGTGAGTCTTTGATTGAGAAATTTACCAAGCTGAATTTCCAGCATCTAGACACAGGACGGGTCTGGCAATGAAGTAATTATTAGGCCACCAATTTAGAAGGCATCTTGCATTTTAAATGTATCTTGAGCCCTTCAAAATTGGGTGAGGCGCCAATGAGGCAAAAAATATATTGGAAAATGATTCATTCGTGGTTAGAACAAATGGTGGGAGACCGAATCTTGTTTAAACCGGAAATTTTTCTCCTAGGTATAATACCGGAGGGGTTTAAGAAAGATACACTTTATTTAATTATTCATGTACTAACTGCGGCGTGCATAACTTATGCACAATATTGGAAAAAAGAAAATACACCTGAGGGCAGGACAAGAAGCAATGGGTGGAAACTAAACAAGGAATGAACCAACTACTAGGAGAAAGAAATTTCCTGACAATCAGAGCAATTAATCAGCGGAACAACTTTCCTCCAGAGGTTGTGAGTTCTCCAACACTGGGACCTTTTAAGAAGAGACTGGACAGCCATTTGTCTGAACTGTTATAGGGTCTCCTGCTTGAGCAGGGGGTTGGACTAGAAGACCTCCAAGGTCCCTTCCAACTCTGTTATTCTCTTGTTTTAGATATAAGCCCAGGGTGGCAGAAAGGAGGAAGAAGAGATACGTTATCCTCCTTTCTCCAAAGTTCTACCTCACGGTAGTCCTTTTTTCTTCTTCGTCTTTTCTTCCTAGCTCCAGGTAGTTTCGACCACAGAAAATTCTTCCAGCTTACTGGGATGTCCAAAAAGACCGTCAACGAAATCAAGGACATTTTCAAACTCATAGACAATGATGAAAATGGAGTTATTGAAGAAACCGAGTTAAAGTAAGGAAGCTCCACAATTTTCTTCTCTTTCTTTAAATATATTGTGAGTGCTGTAGGTACAATCCTGGTTGTTTTTTACTTGGGGGGAGCGGGGAGCCCAAATAAAGTCTGAAAATAAAATAAAGTAATAATAAAATAAAATAAAATAAATTAATATGAATAATAAAAATAAAACAAAATAGTAAAATAAATAATAAAATAATAAAATAATAATAAAATAAAATAATAATAAAATAAAATAATAAAATAATAATAAAATAAAATAATAAAATAATAAAATAATAAAATAATAAAATAATAAAATAATAAAATAATAAAATAATAAAATAATAAAATAATAAAATAATAAAATAATAAATAATAAATAATAAACAATAAACAATAAACAATAAACAATAAACAATAAACAATAAACAATAAACAATAAACAATAAACAATAAACAATAAACAATAAACAATGAACAATGAACAATAAACAATAAACAATAAACAATGAACAATGAATAATAAATAATAAATAATAATAAAATAATAACATGAAAAAATTAAAAATAAAATAAAATAATAAAATAAAAATTAAAAAATTAAAAATAAAATAACGAATAACGAATAACGAATAACGAATAACGAATAACGAATAACGAATAACGAATAACGAATAACGAATAACGAATAACGAATAACAAATAACAAATAACAAATAACAAATAACAAATAACAACAAATAACAAATAACAAATAACAAATAATAATAAAATTCCTGATAGGATTGTCTGAAATGGAACTGCAGGTCTCTGGTTTCTCATTTAAAATTGCATCTACACAGTGAGAAAACTTGGTGTGAAAGGCAAGCATCTTCGAATTTAAAATGTTTTTATGCATGTAAAAATATTCCTTGAACTGGCTCCACCCACGTGGCTATACTAACGTCTCTCATCATATATCTCATTATATCAAAATAAGACATTGATAAAAGACCTTCAACTCCCAGAATTCCCCAGCCAGCATGGAATTCTGGGAACTGAAGTCCACACAGCTTCAAGTTGCCATGGTAGAGAAACATTGAGCTAGAGTTTTGTCTGGCATCCCTTACTTATCAACTCGGCTCCAAAGAATATCCCCACTTAACACTGCTTTTCTTCTCTTCTCTCAAGATTCTTCCTCCAGAGGTTTCAGCCCGGGGCTCGCTTGTTAACAGCGACAGAAATCAAAAAATTCATGGCGGCAGGAGACCGCGATGGAGATGGGAAGGTTGGGGCTGAAGGTATGAGTTGGTTGACTCGGATTCGTTCGGGCACACAATTTATTGTTGACTATAAATTTTGTGCAAGTCAACCATGATCTCCATCAAGAGTTTAGAACTTCTGGATATGAAAGTGGTACAGTAGTTCTACTTCAATTCTTCTATTGGAGAGTTTTTTCCCAATCAAAACCCTTTTTGGTCTCCAAGAGTAAAGTCAATTAAGGTCAGTGCCTCAAATGTCTACTTCACCCCAACTGACATGATTGGGACAGCAAAAAGTGATGCTGGATTTACTCAACTTACAATCATTTGTTTTAGCGATCGCTCGGAGTTACAAGGGCTGAGATTTTTGACCAGCCTTCACACCTACAAAGTCACAGGTTCAAGGTGCCTTCCAAATTTATTATTCTGTTATTCTTTTATTCTGAGTCAGCCTATTTCCCAAACCAGCGGAAGACAAGACAAGAAGCAACTAATCAAGGAGAGAACCAACCTAGAACTAAGGAGGAATTTCCTAACAGTGAGGACAATTAACCAGTGGAACAGCTGGCTTCCAGAAGCTGTCGCTGCTCCATCACTGGAGGCTTTTTTTAAGAAGAGACTGGACAGCCGCTTCTCCAGAATGACCTAGGATCTCCTGCTCGAGCAAGGTGGTTGAACCATGGGTGAAATCCACCCATGGTTCTGACAGGTTCTGGAGAACCGGTAGCAGAAATTTTGAGTAGTTCAGAGAACCGGTAGCGGAAATTTTGAGTAGTTAGGAGAACCGGTAGGGGGAATTTTGAATAGTTCAGAGAACCGGTAGTGGAAATTTTGAGTAGTACAGAGAACCAGTAGTGGAAATTTTGAGTAGTTCACAGAACCGGTAGAGGAAATTTTGAGTAGTTTGGATAACCAGTAGTGGAAATTTTGAGTAGTTTGGAGAACCGGTTTCCACCAGTAGTGAAAATTTTGAGTAGTTTGGAGAACCGGTAGTGGAAACTTTGAATAGTTTGGAGAACCGGTAGTGGAAATTTTGAGTCGTTTGGAGAACCGGTAGTGGAAATTTTGAGTAGTTCGGAGAACTGGTAGTGGAATGTTGGAATCCATTCCGTGTGTGTGTGTGCAGGGCAGTTTCTGCTGTCTGAAACACACACACACAGGGATGCAAAAACATCGCACCAGAAACATCTTTCCGGCCTAACAGTCAGGACTCACTAAGCAGCCTCATGTAACAAGAACTATGTGAGCCAGTTACTCCCACACCTGCCCTTTCTCCCCCCTATGCTGTGCTGTAACTTTCTATTCCCCCTTTTCCCCTCCCAATGCCATGCAGCTTGTAACTTTCTATTCCCCGTCTCCCCACCCTTTGCCATGATGTGATTTTCTATTGGTTTATTTGTAGAATGCTGTGACTTTTTTATTAGTTTACTTGTATCATGTGTGATTATATATGCCTTTTGATACGCTCCTTTTGATGACACTGTAACTAACTTTTCTAATAAAAGAGACCTTGTATGGTTCATTCGAAGCTTGCTCATCCCGAGGATTTCTGCCTGGTGTTTTCCTTTCAATTCGGCCAAGGACACATGAGCGGCCCTCCAGTGTGGCGACAACGCCGCAGTGGAAATTTTGAGTAGTTCAAAGAACCGGTAGTGGAAATTTTGAGTAGTTTGGAGAACGGTAGTGGAAATTTTGAGTAGTTTGGAGAAACCGGCAAATGCCACTTCTGACTGACCCCAGAGCAGTGTGGGAATGGAGATGTTGCAGTATCCTTCCCCTGCCACGACCACCAAGCCATGCCCGCTGTGCCACGCCACACCCATCAAGCCACGTCCACAGAACCGGTAGTAAAAAAATTTGAATTTCACCCCTGGGTTGACCTAGAAGACCTCCAAGGTCCTTTCCAACTCTTGTTATTCTGTGTCCTCTCTTCATCTTCTGATATTTGGTCTTCTTTGTCTCTTCCTTTTTCGGTTTCCTTTTCCGCAGCTGCCGATTCCCTCAGATCTGGCTTTCACACCAAATCGAGGGATCAGCTAGCAAAAGTATTTGGAGTCCTTGACAAGGATAAGGGTGGCGTCATTGAGGAAGACGAACTGATGTGAGTTCATCTTAAGAAATATCCCTTGTTCCCTGATTAAGGTCCCAAACGGCCATTTCCAAATGCAAACGCATAATCAATCCTTTGTACAGCCCCATCCTCTCTTAACAACCCGTCGCTGAGGGTTGGCCATTAGGATGGACACCCCAAAAGAGACTTACAATCCAGTTTTGAAGTTGTGGCATCCCCCTGCAGTCACGGGATCACAAACTAGCCCACATTTATAGCTGTTTAGAGCACCCTGCAGTCACACAATTGTGGTTTATATATATATTTTTATCGGACACAAGTGTTTATGTCTACTTTCTGACAAAAAAAAAAATGCCCAGATCTAATTATGACTCAGCTTTCCATCCTTCTGAGGTCGGTAAAATGAGGACCCAGTGTTTTGACCTAGGCTGCCCAAGAGCATGAAGCAAACCCCTTTTATTAGTTTGATGTGAATTCTGCTCATTCACATCCAGCAAAGTCTTTCAAGGGAGGATTTACAGTCACAGACCTCATCTGGCTTGGAGAGCTGCCAGGATGATATCTGCAAAACTTGGCAAGGAGTCTCGGAGAGTCACGAACCAATTAAGCGAACTAATTGTTTCCTGCAAATTCCACTCCCCTTTTGCTCCTCTTTTATTTCCTCTGGGATGAGCCATTCATCGTCCACCTGTGGCCTTACTCCCAAATCCACCCCTGTTCCTTAGCTGTTCCCTTCGTCTGGCAACTCTGCGCATGCACACACTGGGAACAGGCTCCAGATGTTCCTCTGCCTCACTGATGTCTGACTCTGAAGGCAGCTAATAACTGTCAGATGGTCCTGGCGCCCTCTCTGCCTCCGACACAGAGCCCTCATCGGAGCCTTCCCCAGACTCCAGGACTGGCCCGTGTTCCTCCCCAACCTCCTCATTGTCCGAATCTGTTGCAAGCTTCACTGGCCACTGGCAGGCCACAACCCCCAGATTGTTGAGGGGCAAGAGGCTGACTCTCTAAACTGCTTGGAGAGGGCTGTAAAACACTGGGAAGCAGTATATAAGTCTCGGTGCTATTGCTCTTATCTATTCATTAGGAATTTCGTGGAGAATTTTGATGGGAAAGCAAGCGCTTTGACTGATAAGGAGACTCTAGAATTTCTGAAAGCAGGTGACACCGAAGGAGATGGCAAAATTGGCGTGGACGGTAAGGAAAACTTCCCCGATCCCCGCTCTCCAATGTCCAGAATGATGGGCCGTAAATAATTAAAATGTTCAAATGAGGCTATTTAAAATTTAAAAGTTATAGAGGAGGGTGGGGGGGGGGTTGGGGAATACGGGACTCAGAGACAGATAGTGGAGGGGACAGGGTGGGGGCCCCAGGGATGGAGAGTGAGGTAAGCATTACGCCTGCTGTCTTGATACGGAGACAATAACTGGAATTAATTCCTGAGGCTAGGTAATAAATTGATATACATTAATAAATAAAACAACACAGTGACTTGAAATGGATGGAAGCTCTGTTTTCTTTAGCATCAGCTACCCAAAATCATTGATGGACTTGAGGAGAAAAGATTCACAATAATATAATATTTCCTTCCCTTCCCTTCCTTTCCTTTCCCTTCCTTTCCTTTCCTCTTTCCTTTTCTCCTCTTCACCTTCCTTCCCTTCCCTTCCCTTCCTTTCCTTTCCTTTCTTCCCTTATTTCCATTTCCCTTCCTTTCCTTACTTCCTCTTCGCCTTCCCTACCTTTCCTCTTTCCTTTTCTCCTCTTCGCCTTCCCCCCCTTTTTCCCATCTTCCTTTTTTTCTTTTCTTTTCCAGAGTTTGTAGCCCTGGTTACAGAGGGTTAAAGCAAGTCACGGGAAGACCAAGCCAATTGTATTGTACAACATCCTTTTGTATTGCAAGTCAACTATTTAGTTATACATTTTATACAGAGAAACGGAATTGACGGTGGCCAGCAAATTGTTTCTTACTATTCGGGAACTGTGTTAACTCCCAACGCCCTGTTCGACCTTTATTATTGTCTATTGTTGTAAAATTCATAATTAGAAGGGCATTGAAAGTCAGAAATTTAGCCGAGATGGCGAAAATGTCTGCATATCTTAAAGACCACTCAAATGAGAGATATAAACGAGACTGGGAAAAAATGGATTGATTATATACAAAATAAATATGGGACTAAGAAATTCCAGATGCCTATGCTTAAGATCAGGAATGATTTAAATTGTTTAAAGTTAGTTTAGCAAGGAGGAGCTAAGTTCAATGTAAAGATGTTATTAATTTCTCATTCCTTTTTCCCCCCCCCAATATATCTTAGACTGTGTTTGTTAAAAATCTATACCGTGTACGGGTTCTGGGAAGCCGGGGGGGGGAGGAGTAGGATGTGGGGGGAGGGGGGAGGGACATATATCAGGATAGATGCGAGGTGTTAGATTTCAATGTAATCTGACACCACATGTATACTGTTTCCTTTTTATTTCTCTCTCTCTTTTATTTTACATTCTTACTACTATTACTATTATTACTTTCTCTTTAAAAATAGGATAGGCTAAGCATATTGACATGTAGCGGAAATACACCAAGGAGAGGTGGAGTGGGAAAGAAGAAAGATGGGCAGAGAGGGATGGGAGAGAGGGTGGGGGGGGGGAAGATGAGAAGGATGGGGGGAAGTAGATTATGGAGAGAGGAGTGGTAGAGGGGGAGGGGAAGTAGAGTAGAGGGGGATGATGGAAGGAAGATAGAAAGTTGGAGGGTGGTAGAAGAAAGAGGTGTGTGGAGAGCAGAAGAGCTATAATGGGTTTCTATTTTGGGGGGAATTTTTTACAAGAGGAACTGATGTAACTATTATTTAATACTATATGATATGGGCTATGTATAGTACACATGCGAGTGTGTGTTATGAAAAGAAAATTAAAAAAATATTTCAAACAACAAGAATGTTATGCAATAACTTTTATGAAGGATTTGCTATTAGAACAGAAGAAAAGTGAAACACGTAGGGGAAAAAATGAGAGATACAAAAATTATCCCCATAGGAAAAAAATGAGATATAGAAAAAGTATCATCATATCAGTTAATACTTAGTTGGGTAATCTTTAGCAGGAATTACAGCCTTACAATGTCTTCCCACGGAGTGGACCAAGTCTCTTAGTTCTGCAGCTGTTATAATGTGAAACCAAGATTGAATGGTTGCTTCTATTAAGGGAGTTTTATTGCTGGCTATATTTGGCTGTAGCTTTTCATACAATACAGATAATAATTGAACAAACTTTGTTGCATTATACTCGTGATTAAATTATCTTTCCATTGACTTATACTTTTATGGTATAAAAATGGTGCTATTAGCCATCAAACCTCAAAAATACCCTTTCCCCAAAGGTTTCCACAATCTTGGTCACTACTGTAACGAGAGAGAGAGAGAGAGAGAGAGAGAGAGAGGAGAGAAGAGAGAAGAGAGAAGAGAGAAGAGAGAAGAGAGAAGAGAGAAGAGAGAAGAGAGAAGAGAGAAGAGAGAAGAGAGAAGAGAGAAGAGAGAAGAGAGAAGAGAGAAGAAGAGAAGAGAGAGACAGAGAGACAGAGAGACAGAGAGAGAGAGAGAGAGAGAGAGAGAGAGAGAGAGACGGAGAGAGAGAGAGAGAGAGACGAAGAGAGAGAGAGTGAGAGGAGGGAGAGGAGAGAGAGAGAAGAGAGATAGAGGCTGGATTCAAAATTCATTCAGGGTTTTAAACGTATCATTGCTGGGTGGATTGGAGGTCTGTGCCAGATCAGTAACCCTGGTCCATCGTAAATCATATTAAGGAATCGGAAGCTCAGAACATCTGGATCTAAAGCATGGGGTCATATCAGCATGCACGGGGCTGACTGACTGATTGGTGGCAAGAAAATATACTCGATTCAAAGTCTCACTTTAAGTCCTGACCCTCTGGAGGTCTCGCAAAGTGACATACAAAATCCAGATAGGACAAATAATAATAATAATCCAAAGACGGTACATTGTCCCAGTCGTAGGCATGGTAATGACATCATGTTATTTTTTTTAAAAAAAAGCAAAATAAATGTGAAAGCTTTCCACATCTATTTTGCTTTGGTTCCGTTCTCCTTTTTTTTAATAAAAAAAAAAAAGGGGGAAAACCACACAACCTATGGTGCGGGTCAGCAACCTGAGGCTCCGGAGCAGCAGAGGTGGGGTCCTACCAGTTTGCACCTATTCGGTAGAACCGGTTCGTCAAATCTACCAAACCGGTTAGAAGAGGTTCCACCAGTGGGCCCGGAAAGCAGGCCACACATACAGAAGAGGTTCCAAAAATTTTTGAAACCCACCACTGACACACACACACATACACACATACACACACATACACAGAGAGAGAGAGAGAGAGACAGACAGACAGACAGACTGACAGAGAGAGAGAGAGAAAGAGAAAGAAAGGAAGAAATAAATAAAGAAAAAAGAAAAAAGAAAGAAAAGAGTGAGAGAGATGAAAGGAAAAAAGAAAAAAGGGGCAGAGAGACAAAAGGAAGGAGAGAGAGAGAGAGAGAGAGAGAGAGAGAGAGAGAGAGAGAGAGAGGGAGAGAAAACACATGGCCTAGGTCAGGGTCGGACCGATTGATTAAGCTTTGACTTAACTCCACCACTCTTAACACATATAATTCCTTTTTCTCATTTGTTACAGGGGCCCATTTTCCCTATGCTCTGCCCTTTTTCTTACAGGGTTTGCCATGACTTTAGGTGTTGGAAGTGGCTTACAGTTCGTTCCCAAGCATAAATAATGCGCCCTAGATGGGAGCGGACCTATTCCATATCCTGTAACTTGATTCCACCCTGTTTTCCGGGATTTTTTTTTGACATCCTCAGATTTTTCTTCAAGAGCAAGGGGGGTTGCTCGGTTATTTTTGCAATATTGGGAACTACTATTCACGACATTATCACTTAGCAAGCTCTTTGCCACTAACAGCCAGAGCCACAAAAGGCTCATAATCATAAAAGAGCTGAGGTGGCGCAGTGGCGCAGTGGTTAAATTCAGCACTGCAATTCAGCAGTTTGGCTGTTCAAATCCCACCAGGCTCAAGGTTGACTCAGCCTTCCATCCTTCTGAGGTGGGTAAAATGAGGACCCAGATTGTTGTTGGGGGCAATATGCTGACTCTGTAAACCGCTTAGAGAGGGCTGAAAGCCCTATGAAGCGGTATATAAGCCTAACTATTGCTATTGCTATCCCTCACGCAAAACTTCTCCTAACACAATTCTTTTAGCCAACTGAATCACCACGTCATGGAGAAGGCAGGGGATATATATAGATTGTAGATTGTAGATTGCTTTTATTTATAGGCCGCCCTTTTCCCTAAGGGGACTCAGGGCGGCTTACAACCTATAGGGAGGGGATATACGTAATGACATATACAGACAATACACAATTAAAAATAGAAGCAACATTCATTCATCATTCAGGTGGGGACGGATCCCAATCTTTAACCCCAGGCCTGGCGGGATAGCCAGATCTTAAGGGCTGTGCGGAAGGTCTGGAGGGTGGTGAGGGTACGAATCTCCATGGGGAGGTCGTTCCAAAGGGTCGGAGCTACTACTGAAAAGACTCTCTATATATAGTTTGAGGAAAGGCAATATCAGCTTTGGGCAATCTATAAAACCAAATCTTATTTGCTAAACATATTATCCACAATCCAGAAACTCCTATTATACTGCAAAGAACCCATTCCCGCGGTTCCTCAAAGGTAAGTGTCAACAGAAGATTCACACTCCTCTTTGTCACAGTCAATGGTTTTAGCCTCAGCAACTGTCTTCTTCTTGAAGGGGCAATTCCTGGGGATGAATATGCAATACACAATTAAGTACATTCACGAAAGCAAGAGATAAAGTAGTTATGACTCTGAATACTTGGCTTGCCATTTCCTGACAGGTGCTCAAACTTTCTAATACATCTTATAGCTAATAAAGGGAACGTTGTCTTCCTTCCTTCAATTCTTCAGCCGTACGTTGAGAAACCAGCTTCCGGTTTTGTGGTTTCAGCAAGGCATTTTTTGCCCCATAAGAGCTTCCCGTTGCCGGTAGGGAAGCTTATAGGGAGCGTTTCTTTTAAGCATATCACTAGAGGATGGGCTTCATCCTGGTCTGCCTTCCCATCAGTGGTGGGTTTCAAAAATTGTTGGAACCTACTCTGTGGGTGTGGCCTCCTTTGTGGGAGTGGCTTGCCACCCATGTGACTGAATGGGAGTGGCTTGCTACCCATGTGACCGGATATGAAATTATGAATTAGTACTTAGGTCGGTCCAAGTAGCTATTCAGAAACTCTGGCATTGAAGCATGCAAGTCTTAAAGCTGTCAAGTTACAAGATCCTTGCACCCCTAACCCTTCAGAAAAAATAACCTCAGGGGTGTTCAAAGTTGACAGCTTTAAGACTTGTGGACTTCAACTCCCAGAATTCCTCCTCCAGTCACGTTGGCTCAGGAACTCTGGCATTGAAGCATGCAAGTCTTAAAGCTGTCAAATTACAAGATCCTTGCCAGTGGTGGGTTTCAAAATTTTTTGGAACCTCTTCTGTAGGTGTGGCCTGCTTTCCTGGTCCGCTGGTGGAACCTCTTCTAACCGGTTCGGTAGGTTTGACGAACCGGTTCTACCGAATAGGTGCGAACTGGTAGGAACCCACCTCTGCTTCCCATACACATCAGCAGCTGGCTTAACTTGAGTCCAGTGAATCCAAAACTTGGATTCCAACACTTTTACTTACATGACCACAGTATACGGGTCCTTCCATCTAGGTTTCAAATTCTTCTCCTTTCTCCTTTTACTATACTTTTTCTCTCACCTGAATATTATGACTAGAGGTGGTCAGACATGGTGGACTGAGGGACACACAGTATTGCTGGATTTCTTGTATTTGCTTTTCAGTTCTCTCACCATTTTGGTTCACCCATAAGGCCCCTATTAGACCTAGGTGCCCTATATGATTTTTCAAGTTAGCACTCATAACTGGGGGTCTCCCAAACATCACTTCAAAAGGAGATAACCCAATTCCCTTTTGCATAGAGCATCACACAGACTAAAGTGCCATTGGCAATGCATTCACCCATTTATGACTAGCATTGCCTTACATAGCCCGCACTTGGGCATGTCTGTGAAATCGATAGCTAATGAATCCATGGGATAATATCCTTTGGGTTGACTTGAGCACACATGCTACACCTTTCACTTGCATAGGCACACAGTGCGTGTAAGCGGTCAATGTAAGATGGAGTTCTTCTGCTTTGGAATATCTGGAGCTCAGTCTCCTTCACAATTTTCAATGCTGCATAAGTTATCATGTCAAGGTGGCTCTGATCACCTCGGGTTGCTGACAGCCTTGTTTTTCTGCCAGCTGCTTTTCCCTTTTCTGCTGGATCCGACCATCCAGTTTAGAGTCCTTTACGTGGGGTAAATCTTATAGTCCTGAGAGCTAAGGGTAAGGCGTCTACTCATTTAAGGTGGGTTTCAACACATCTAATCTTTTCCTTAACAGTGCGATTCACACATTTGCTTAATTTCTTTCCTGCGGCCCGTTAAAAGACCTCTTTCCCCATAATCAGCAGTATTGATATGCAAAGTAAGGAAGGCATATGGAGTCAGTTCAGAAGTTCATCCTTTCATTCTTTGTTGGAATTGGAATTGGAATTTTATTATTTATATGCCGCCCTTCTCCGGGAGGACTCAGGGCGGCGAACAATTCAAAAGGGGAAAAAGGGGAACATAAAAACGAAATACAAATAATAAAAATAAGCAACAGTCGCACAACCATACATGTCGAGAGGGGAGGGAACTCATCACCCCCAGGCCTGCCGGCAAAGCCAGGTTTTGACAGCTTTTCGGAAGGCCTGGAGAGAGGTGAGGGTCTGAATCCCTGCGGGGAGTTCATTCCAGAGGGCCGGAGCTGCCACAGAGAAGGCCCTCCCCCGGGTAATAGCCAGGTGGCATTGGCTGGTAGATGGCACCCGGAGGAGGCCAACCCTGTGAGATCTAACGGGTCTGTGGGAGGTAATTGGCAGCAGGCGGTCTCTCAAGTACCCAGATCCAATACCATGAAGGGCTTTATAAGTTACGACTAGCACCTTGAAGCGTATCCGGAGACTGATCGGTAACCAGTGCAGCTCGCGGAGGATAGGTGTAACGTGGGTGTACCGAGGTGCACCCACAATTGCTCGCGCGGCTGCATTCTGGACGAGTTGAAGTCTCCGAATACTCTTCAAGGGCTGCCCCATGTAGAGCGCATTGCAGCGCATTGTTCTCTTGTAATGCTCCATCTAAAGCCCATAATTTTGCTACTTGGGTTTGTTAACCATAAATGTCCCTTCATTTCTAAAATTCTTTGAATTGCATGGCTTGTGTAAATAAAAGTAGCCTGTCCAAAAGTTAATGTATTAGCTTCTTCTATCACGAGCCGTGGTGGCTAGAATCTTTAGGCAATGTGGCCAGCCTTTTGCAACACAGTCCAGTTGTTTACATAGATAAGCCAACTTCCCTTTTCTTGTCAGAGCCTGAGGTAATTCTAACTTCTGCTTTAAGACTCCAAACAAAGAGTTCTTTTTCACACACACTGCTTGCAGATGTATAAGAAGGTTTGGCTAGAAGCACAACGTTTGAAATTCTCATCCTGCAATTTGGCACACAGCTTCTTTTCACTCATTTTCCAATCAGACAATATTATATTGTCTTATTGGAGTTGCACATTACTTCGCCAAAAAGGTAGGTGAATTATTCTTTTTATTTTTTCAAATCCTTGGCAAGCAAACTGCCTCTTGTCACCAGTTACTAGGTTTTCCTCAAACGCAAACAGTTTTCGGCTGTCTCTAGGTATTTGAGGTGGTAGGCAGACAGGCATGGCTTGAGGCTTTACTGGTAGAATTATTGGTACATGATGAGATGCCTAGCCTGGTGGATTAAATTCTTGAACCACCATTGTTCGTCATATCTCATGGGGGGGGATGTGCCTCATTTTAGGGCCATTTTTTCCCCCTCAAAGATCTTTCATGCAATTTCCATTTATTCAAGCCACACAGACCTTCTGTGTGGGGACACTTCCTTTAAGCAACTTCTAACTGCCCCTGTTATTCCGTGGCACGACAAAACCGCGGTCCACTAAAGCGCGCCCGATTAAAGCGCGTCGCTGACGTCATCAGCAGCGCGACAACAGCGACCGCGGAGAAAAAAGGGCGCTTTAAAAAGCGCTTTGAAAGCAAGCCGATTCACGTTAAGGTAAGGGTTAGGGTTAGGGTTAGGGTTAGGGTTAGGGTTAGGGTTAGGGTTAGGGTTAGGGTTAGGGTTAGGGTTAGGGTTAGGGTTAGGGTTAGGGTTAGGGTTAGGGTTAGGGTTAGGGTTAGGGTTAGGGTTAGGGTTAGGGTTAGGGTTAGGGTTAGGGTTAGCGTTAGGTTAAGGGTTAGGTTTAGGGTTAGGTTTAGGGTTAGGTTAAGGGTTAGGGTTAGGGTTAGGTTTAGGGTTAGGTTTCAGGGGGTTAGGTTTAGGTTTAGGGGTTAATTTTAGCTTTACCGCTCACAGCATGCTTTTTTCATCGCGCTGTGATGACGTCAGGTACGCGGTTTCGTCGAGTGTGCTTTAGTCGAACGCGGTTTTGTGGTGGAACCCTGTTATTCTATTGCAAGTTCCAACTCTTGTCTATGTGGCTTTTACTACAGAAGTAAAGGGGTTCTAAGAGGCTGTCCAGCCTGACCCAGTAGGTTTCACACTTAATGTCCAAATCTCACTTTACGGCTGCTTTATCCTGGTTAGGACCTTTGTGGCTCTTTGAGTGCTTAAGGTTGCTGACCCCTGGACTAGGGTACTTCTCCCGTAGCAAAATGATTATTTGTCATGGGTTCGATTTCTTTGCCAGCTATTCTAGGCGGCTTACGATGATAAAAACGAAGAAATGAAAAGAAGCGGGAAAAAACATAAAGGGGTGGAACAATAGAATAAACGAGAAAAAAGAAAACAACGATTTGAGGATAGATATTGACGGTGCAGAGAACTTTGGGGATTTGATCCTTAAGCATCGGATTTGATGATTGGGTTCCAACACCAGCTCAGTTGTCCCTACAAACTAACAATGTTGGGTAATCGCCTGCAATCCCATCTGCTAGTTTTCACACTCAGGAAAAAGTCCCTCCTGAGTGGGTCATCTCCAAAAGAAATTAATTGACCCCAATTACCTTTTAATTAAACTGCCCTCTCCTTAGCTGACCCCAATGATGTCATTATTCTAATTAAGGGAGGCAGAAAGCAATGCTTGGGATGAAAGCTATCATCAATGAATAAAGAAGCACCAGTAACTATAGATTGTCACCTGCACGGAAGGATCTCCTTCGTTCTGAAATGCAATTCCTGCTTCACTTTGGAGATCAACCCTCCGGATAGGATTAGCACCATCCGGAACTCTGGGATGAGATTTCATCCAATCTTCTCTTTGCTCGCTTGTTTAGATCCTGCCATTATGGTTTTTACACACAGCTCAAGGCCGCGAATATATCCAACACACCTTCCTCTTCCTCCTACAGTATTTTCCTGACAATAACAACCCTGTGAGGTGGCTTCGGCTGAGAGAGAGGGACTGGCTCACCCAGCTGGCTTTCATGCTTAAGGCAGGACTAGAACTCACCATCTCCTAGTGATTGCTCCAAAGTCATCCAGTTGGCTTGCATGCCTAAGGTGGGACTAGAACTCACTTTCTCCTGGTGATTGGCCCAAAGTCATCCAGTTGGCTTCCATGCCTAAGGTGGGACTAGAACTCACTTTCTCCTGGTGATTGGCCCAAAGTCATCCAATTGGCTTCCATGACTAAGGTGGGACTAGAACTCACCATCTCCTAGTGATTGCTCCAAAGTCATCCAGTTGGCTTGCATGCCTAAGGTGGAACTAGAACTCACCATATCCTAGTGATTGGTCCAAAATCAGCCAGCCGTCTTTCATTGATTAAGGAAGGACTAGATCTCACTGTCTCCTAGTGGCCCAAAGTCATCCAGCTGGCATTCATGCCTAGTGGGACTAGAACTCATTGTCTCCTGCTTTTCTAGCCCAGCGCCTTAACCACGAGACCAAACAGATTCATTTCACTAACTTTACTTGATTTTCCGGGCACCTGACTAGTTCGTTCTTTTGAACCTTTTCATTCTTTCCAAGTCATTGCGGAAGGACAAGATTGGGCAAAAAGTTATTTCACAGTTGGAAGTCCCTGATTTCTGCATTTTTGAAAAATTTCTGGGCCCTCGGGAGTAAGAATCTACCTAAACATTGATAAGACAAGAAATCCTATGGTGTGGGGGGGGGGGGGGGAACCACAGACCCCCAATCAGAGCCGGAGCTCAAATAGTGCATTGACCCATTGGTTGACACAATTTTTCTTTCCAGATGTCAAGAGATAAATCAGGAAAAGACAATTCACCAGCCAACATCTGTCAGGGTTCCAAATAACACCCTCAACGAAAAAAGACACAGTTGGAAGTCCCTGATTTCTGCATTTTTGCTTTGAATGTCTTCTGGCCCCTCAGGAGTAAGACATTTCATTACTCAACTAGGTGACACCATCAGTGCTAGAAGGGAATGGGTTTTCAGGAGGGAGGGAGGAGGAAGAGGAGGACAATACCTGTAAGGTCCTAGGTTTGGAGGTCTTGCGTGCTTGATAAGATAAGCGTCTGCTTATCATACCTCTACAGCCCTCCTGGGGGAAATGTCCTTCCTCATTATCTCTGAACAGACCTTGTGAAGGACACACCAGTGAAACCCACAACACCAAAGTATCTCCCGCATCACATATGTGCACATTCTAAAAGACATCTACAGGGTAATATCACAGCTATTCCCTTCGCCGCCAGAATCCAAGTTAATCGGGTAAGACCTCTATGTATTAGCAATGTGGAATCACCTTCCTTCCTTCCTTCCTTCCTTCCTTCCTTCCTTCCTTCCTTCCTTCCTTCCTTCCTTCCTTCTTTGTTTCCTTGGCTCTTTGAATATACAGTATATAGCTAGATGTCAACTTTCTGTTCTAACTGTCTAGGTTCTTCAATAAATATAGCTAGAGTCCTTCCTTCCTTCCTTCCTTCCTTCCTTCCTTCCTTCCTTCCTTCCTTGCTTTCTTTCTTTCTTTGTTTCCTTGGCTCTTTGAATATACAGTATATAGCTAGATGTCAACTTTCTGTTCTAACTTTCTAGGTCCTTCTAGGACATCTTCAATAAATATAGCTACACTCCTTCCTTCCTTCCTTCCTTCCTTCTTTCTTCCCTCCTTCCTTCCTTTCTTCCTTTCTTTCTTTCTTTCTTTGTTTCCTTGGCTCTTTGAATATACAGTATATAGCTAGATGTCAACTTTCTGTTCTAACTTTCTAGGTTCTTCAATAAATATAGCTACACTCCTTCCTTCCTTCCTTCCTTCCTTCCTTCCTTCCTTCCTTCCTTCCTTCCCTCCCTCCCTCCCTCCCTCCTTCCTTTCTTTCTTTCTTTCTTTGTTTCCTTGGCTCTTTGAATATACAGTATATAGCTAGATGTCAACTTTCTGTTCTAACTTTCTAGGTCCTTCTAGGACATCTTCAATAAATATAGCTACACTCCTTCCTTCCTTCCTTCCTTCCTTCCTTCCTTCCTTCCTTCTTTCTTCCCTCCCTCCTTCCTTTCTTCCTTCCTTTCTTTCTTTCTTTCTTTGTTTCCTTGGCTCTTTGAATATACAGTATATAGCTAGATGTCAACTTTCTGTTCTAACTTTCTAGGTTCTTCAATAAATATAGCTACACTCCTTCCTTCCTTCCTTCCTTCCTTCCTTCCTTCCTTCCTTCCTTCCCTCCCTCCCTCCTTCCTTTCTTTCTTTCTTTCTTTGTTTCCTTGGCTCTTTGAATATACAGTATATAGCTAGATGTCAACTTTCTGTTCTAACTTTCTAGGTTCTTCAATAAATATAGCTACACTCCTTCCTTCCTTCCTTCCTTCCTTCCTTCCTTCCTTCCTTCCTTCCTTCTTTCTTCCTTCTATTCCCCCCCAAGATGTCCACTCTGATCCTTCCCTGTCCAAAGCATTGGGCACTAATCTCTCCTTTCCAGAGCCATCTGTCTTGACTGGACCTCGATACTTGGCATAACCACCAACGTTGGCCTGTCGCCCATTCTCATCCTCTTTCGGTGTTATTAGATCGGGGAGCCTCTAGAGTTCTCCCCATCCTGTCATCCTTGGTGTCAGGCCTGGGAGCCAGTTTTTGCATTGCAAAAAGAGAAGTTTACGGAGCAAGGGTGATGCATAGCCATAGTAACATTCTTTCTCAGAAAGTCAAGGACATCTGCATTTGGAGAGTTGGAACTGGGAGGCATCTCCAGTTGGGACGGTGCTTTGATTGGACCATGTGATGGACTTGTGGGTGCTGGAAACTTTCTTTTGGGTGGGGAAAACCTGGAAAGTTTCAGATGTGGGTTTTCCCCGATGCGCCAATATGACATCTCTAATAAAATGGAACTTTTAGGAACTTCAAGCCTTGGAGTCTTCTTTTGCTGGGGGAGGGGGAACCCTGACACTGGGGTATAAATAGACGGGGGAAGACAAAACCCGGTTCATTAGTTAAACGCGACACCTGAGTACAGGCTCAAGTGGTGCACCTAATCCTCGAAAAGGTAACCCAAGTAGCTATTGTCACCCGTTGAGTCTTATATAAATTAGGTAGGGGACCGTTCAGCCGAGGTGCCACCTCCTTGCTTTGTGGATCCCTACAGGGCAAAGTAAGTAGAAAGTAGAGACCAGCCTCTGTGATACAGCGTTTGTCGTTTGCCTTTGAGGAATTGTGTAAAGGAGACACGCACAAATAATAATAATAATAATAATAATAATAATAATAATAATAATAATAATAATAATCTCGTAAAAGTGCCTCCTTTCTGAATCGGGATGAAATTGTTGGGACTTAAGTGAAGTACAAAGCTGAAAAATTCTGGTACTTAATCTGATGATGGAGGGAGGGAGGGAGGGAGGGAGGGAGGAAGGGAGGGAGGGAGGAAGGGAAGGAGGGAGGGTGGTAAGAAGAAAGGAAGGTAGGAAGGTAGGGAGGGAGGAAGGGAGGAAGGAAGGAATCTAGCTATATTTATTGAAGAACCTAGAAAGTTAGAAATGTCTGCAATCTAGCTATATATTGTATATTGAAAGAGCCAAGGAAAGAAAGGAAGGAAGGAAGGAAGGAAAGAAGGAAGGAAGGAAGGAAGGAAGGAAGGAAGGAAGGAAGGAGTGTAGCTATATTTATTGAAGAACCTAGAAAGTTAGAACAGAAAGTTGACATATAGCTATATACTGTATATTCAAAGAGCCAAGGAAAGAAAGAAAGAAAGAAAGAAAGAAAGAAAGAAAAGGAAGGAAGGAAGGAAGGAAGGAAGGAAGGAATCTAGCTATATTTATTGAAGAACCTCGAAAGTTAGAACAGAAAGTTGACATCTAGCTATATACTATATATTCAAAGAGCCAAGGAAAGAAAGAGAAGGAAGGAAGGAAGGAAAGAAGGAAGGAAGGAAAGGAAGGAAAGAAGGAAGGAAGGAAGGAAGGAAGGAAGGAAGGAAGGAAGGAAGGAAGGAAGGAAGGAAGGAAGGATGGACTTAATTAATTAATCAATATGATTGATTAAAAACAAGTGATTGACGAATGATTCCACGGGTTATGGAGACATTTGTAAGGCAATTTGCAAGAGGTTGTTTCTGTTTTTAATTCTTCTTCTTTCTCTTAACACTGCTTAGTGCAAATACTATTTTTTCTGTCCTTATAGTACTGCTTTGCTATACCTTCCTTTGGCAAGATCCAAGATGAGCATGAGTGACTTCCTTAGTCCTTTGGATATTGCGGCCGCAATCCAAGCTTTTCAAGGTAAGATGACATTGGGGAAAATAAATTAAGAGTTGCTTTACTAGCTCTGACCAAAAGCTCAGAGACAGTCTAAGCCTGTTTTTGGTGAGTCTTTGATTGAGAAATTTACCAAGCTGAATTTCCAGCATCTAGACACAGGACGGGTCTGGCAATGAAGTAATTATTAGGCCACCAATTTAGAAGGCATCTTGCATTTTAAATGTATCTTGAGCCCTTCAAAATTGGGTGAGGCGCCAATGAGGCAAAAAAATTATTGGAAGATGATTCAATCGTGGTTAGAACAAATGGTGGGAAGCCAAATCTTGTTTAAACCGGAAATTTTTCTTCTGAGGGGGTTTAAGAAAGATACACTTTATTTAATTATTCATGTACTAACTGCGGCGTGCATAACTTTTTTTTTAATTTATTTTTTATCAATTTCATATATACATTCACAATTATATGATCTCATAACTGTTCTTAATAATATGTATTTATAACAATTTTTCCTACTGTTGACAATATACTTAAAGATTGCTTTTTTAACATCCCATAGATCCATCTTATCTTACAACGGTCCTACTTCTTCTTCCCTCCTCCCTCTTTCCTTCCCTCGTTTCTTCTCTCCTACTCCCCTTCCTTCCCTCCCTCCTTCCCCTTCCCCTTCCCTCCTTCTCTCCTTCCATCCTTCCTTCCTTCCCTCCCTTTCTTTTCTCCTTCTCTCCTTCCTTTCCCCCTTACTTTCCTCTTTCCTTCCCCCTTCCTTTTCTCCTACATTCCCTCCTTCCTTCCCTCCTTTCTTCTCTCCTTCTCTCCTTCCTTCCCTCCTTCCTTCTCTCCTTCCTTCCCTCCTTCCTTCCCTCCCTCCTTCCCTCCTTCCTACCCCCCTTTCTTCTCTTTCTTCTCTCCTTCCTTCCTTCCTCCTCTCCTTTCCCTTCTCTCCTTCCCCTTCCTCCCCTTTAGCCTTCCCCTCTTCTTCCCATTCCTCCCCTCTTTCCTACTCTTACATTCCCTCCCTCCCATTCTTCCTCTGCCTTTCCCTTTCTCCTATTCCTGCGGCGTGCATAACTTATGCACAATGTTGGAAAAAAGAAAATACACCATCAGAGCTAGATATCATCAGAAAAGTGTTGGCCTGTGCGGAGTGAGATTGGCTCACTCTTGAACTTAAAAATAAAGGGGAATCGGAATATTTTGTAGTCTGGAATAGATTTTATGACTGGTATAAAACAAGGTGACAAGACTGGAATAAACTGTATGTACTGTGATTGGACAGAAGGATTGATAATGTATTAAGTAGGCTAACTGTCAATAGTTGTGACTAGCTGTATATAATGTGAATGTATGGTCACTCCGACTTTGCGGTACTGCATTATTTTAAATGTAAAAATAATAAAAATATATTGGGGGGAAAATTGGGTGAGGCGGGCCTCTTAATTAATGTTTGTCCCAAATTATCTCTTGAATTGAGATGTTTCTATCCTAATTCTAGCATGATTATCTGGCTGACAAGCAGGATTTCTAACCAATCATTTTGATTTTTAAAAAGAGTTGAAGACAGTCAGGTTCTACCAATGTCCAAATGTGGAGTAGGACCCCCCCCCCATAGACTTGGCTTTCTTTTTAAAATTGTCAGACAAGACTTTTGTTAAGACTTTTTCTTGCACGTAGAGGTTTTATAAACTGAGTATCTTTGATAATAGAATGTAATGTATGCAACGAAGCAACAGGAACAAAGATGATTAGGGAACTGGAGGTTAAAGCATGAAGAACATACGGAATTCTGCATCCAGTTTTGATCGCCACAATATGAAAAAGATGTTGAGATTCTAGAAAGAGGGCAGAGAAGAGCAACGAAGATAATTAGGTTGCACGAACCAGGTATGTCTAGTTTAATGAAAAGAAGGACTAGGGGCAGTGGTGGGTTTCAAAGAATTTTGGAACCTCTTCTGTAGGTGTGGCCTGCTTTCCTGGTCCACTGGTGGAACCTCTTCTAACCTGTTCAGTAGATTTGATGAACCGGTTCTACCGAATAGGTGCGAACTGGTAGGAACCCACCTCTGACTAGGAGAGACATGATAGCAGTGTTCCAATATCTCAGGGGTTGCCACAAAGAAGAGTGAGTCAAACTATTCGCAGCCGCGCGAGTGATTGTGGGTGCCCCACGGTTCGCCCACATAACACCTATCCTCCGCGAGCTGCGCTGGCTACCTGTTGATCTCCGGGTGCGCTTCAAGGTGCTACTTACCACCCATAAAGCCCTCCATGGTAGTGGATCTGAGTACTTGAGAGACCGCCTCCTGCCAATTACCTCCTCACGACCTATTAGATCACACAGATTAGGCCTCCTCCGAGTTCCATCTGCCAGTCAGTGCCGACTGGCAACTACGCGGAGGAGAGCCTTTTCAGTAGTAGCTCCGACCCTTTGGAACGATCTCCCCGTGGAGATTCGTACCCTCACCACCATCCAGACCTTTCGCACAGCCCTGAAGATCTGGCTATCCCGTCAGGCCTGGGGATAAAGATTGTAATCCGTCCCCACCCGAATGATGAATGAATGTTGTGTTCTATTTTAATTTATGTATTGTTTATGTCTTATTGTTTTGTATTCCCCTCCCTATAAATTGTAAGCCGCCCTGAGTCCCCTCAGGGAAAAGGGTGGCCTATAAATAATAAACCTTAAACCTTAAACCTATTCGCCAAGGCACCTGAAGGCAGGACAAGGAGCAATGGGTGGGAACTAAACAAGGAATGAACCATTCCTAGGAGAAAGAAATTTCCTGACAATCAAAGCAATTAATCAGTGGAACAACTTTCCTCCAGAGGTTGTGAGTTCTCCAACACTGGAACCTTTTAAGAAGAGACTGGACAGCCATTTGTCTGAACTGTTATAGGGTCTCCTGCTTGAGCAGGGGGTTGGACTAGAAGACCTCCAAGGTCCCTTCCAACTCTGTTATTCTCTTATTTTAGATATAAGCAAAGGGTGGCAGAAAGGAGGAAGAAGAGGATACATTATCCTCCTTTCTCCAAAGTTCTACCTCACGGTAGTCCTTTCTTCTTCTTCGTCTTTTCTTCCTAGCTCCAGGTAGTTTCGACCACAGAAAATTCTTCCAGCTTACTGGGATGTCCAAAAAGAGCGTCAACCAAATCAAGAACATTTTCAAACTCTTAGACGACGATGAAAATGGAGTTATTGAAGAAGAGGAGTTATCGTAAGGAAGCTTCACAATTTTCTTCTCTTTCTTTAAATATATTGTGAGCGCTGTAGGCACAATTTTTTACATGGGGGGCGGGGGTGCGCGAGCCCAAATAAAGTCTGAAAATAAAATAAAGTAATAAAAAATAAAATAAAATAATATAATATAAATAATAAAATTAAATTAAAAAAATAAAAATAAAATATAATAATAATAATAAAAATAAAATATAATAATAATAAAAATAAAATATAATAATAATATAATATAATAATAATATAATAATATAATAATAAAATAGTAAAATAGTAAAATAGTAATAAAGTAATAAAGTAATAAAATCACAAAGTAATAAAATAATAATAAAATAAATAATAAAATAAATAATAAAATAATAAAATAATAAAATAATAAAATAGTAAAATAGTAAAATAATAAAATAATAAAATAATAAAATAATAAAATAATGAAATAATAATAAAATAATAAAATAATAAAATAAAAAATAAAATAATAAAATAATGAAATAATAAAATAATAAAAAATAATAATAAAATAATAAAAATAATAAAAAATAATAATAAAATAATAATAAAATAATAACATATAATACAATAATACAATAATACAATAATACAATAATACAATAATACAATAATACAATAATACAATAATACAATAATACAATAATACAATAATAAAATAATAAAAATAATAAAAAATAATAATAAAATAATAATAAAATAATAATAAAATAATAATAAAATAATAATAACATAATAATAAAATAATAACATATAATACAATAATAAAATAATAAAATCCTTCCTGATAGGATTATCTGCAATGGAACTGCAGGTCTCTGGTTTCTCATTTAAAATTGCATCTACACAGTGAGAAAACTTGGTGTAAAAGGCAAGCATCTTTGAATTTAAAACGTTTTTATGCATGTAAAAATATTCCTTGAACTGGCTCCACCCACGTGGCTATACTAACGTCTCTCATCATATATCTCATTATATCAAAATAAGACATTGATAAAAGACCTAGTGGAAAGCCAAGTAAAAAGACAAAATGCCAAATCTTTGGAAACTTTAAGTGGTGTGGACTTCAACTCCCAGAATTCCCCAGCCAGCATGGAATTCTGGGAATTGAAGTCCACACAGCTTGAAGTTGCCACGGTAGAGAAACATTGATCTAGAGTTTTGTCTGGCATCCCTTATCAACTCAGCTCCAAAGAATATCCACACTTGACACTGCTTTTCTTCTCCTCTCTCAAGATTCTTCCTCCAGAAGTTTCAGCCCGGGGCTCGCTTGTTAACAGCGACAGAAATGGAAAAATTCATGGCGGCAGGAGACCGCGATAGAGATGGGAAGGTTGGGGCTGAAGGTATGAGTTGCTTGACTCGGATTCATTCGGGCACACAATTTATTGTTGACTATAAATTTTGTGCAAGTCAACCATGATCTCCATCAAGAGTTTAGAACTTCTGGATATGAAAGTGGTACAGTATCTCTACTTCAACTCTTCTATTGGAGAGTTTTTTCCCCACTCAAAAACCTTCCAACTGCTTCTCCTTTTATTACAGAATTCCAGGAGATGGTACAGTCTTAAAGAAGACCAGGAGTGGTTTGGTTGATGGAAGAACTTCTGCTGCCCCAAAAGAGTTCTCTTGAAACTTCCAAACCCAAGGATTCTTTGTTATGCTTTGCCTCCTATTCAGTGGTGTGCTACTACGGGTAGTCCTCAAGATACGACTGTAATGGAGCCTGACATAACAGGTTGTGACAGTTGTTAGTTGAAGCTGACCCCATATCCCTGCTCTGGTCCTCCCAAGGCCCCCCCATCGCCCCCATGTCATTCCATGCTCCCACTTCCCAACTCTTGGGTCTCCATGGAGTGGGATGAAGGCGAGAGAGGCAGGGGATAGGCAGCATCCCTGTGGTTGGTCATAAGGATGAATGACCACAGAGGCATTGCAGCCGTTGTAACTTTGAAACAGGTTTGTATGTCATTTGGGACCCTCTGTTGTACCTTTGAACATGTCGTATCTCGAGGACTTCCTGTCCAATTTCCAAATGTTAATTCACTCAAGCTACCGAATAAAGATAATTTCAGAGTCTCTGTGGTACAACAGACAGATGTCTCTCTTTGAATAGCGACATTAACAGTTCAAAACGGATCTAAACTCACTTAACCACTGCTTTGCTTAGCCACAGAAATCATTTATGATCATTAGGTGGAAGATTACGGTAGATGCAAGTCCGTGCATAGTAAGCAAATCCGGGAAGCGGTAAATAACCAATGAATGAAACCTTAATCTCCTTATGCAAACAGTATAAAAATCTGGTCTAAACCTATCTTTCGCATTTGAAATTGTCAGCAGCGACAATTTTGCTTTTGCACAGAAATAAACGTGTTTGAATTCCACTTTCCTCGACTCTGTTCTTTTTTTAAAATATATTTTATTGAAGCTTTATCGAAGTCCCATCAACAATGCAAATTACAAATGAAAACTAAGATAGTAAGGAAATGGGGCAATGCTCGTCTGCTGGATCTCTGCTAGTTGGTGTTGAACCTAAAAGGCAGAAGCCATAGTTTGTAGCGCATCATTAACTCCTATTATTGCAAAGACGATTAAATTTAACTTCCTTGATTATAGGAAAAGGTTTGTTTATTTATTTATTGTTGACTGGAAACCCCTTATAAACTTCCTGCATGAAATAGGAAAAAAAATGCATTATTGTGACTGATGAATATATGTAAAAAATGATAAAAGCTGAAAAATAAGCTTTTAAAATAATTTCATAAATTCTGCAACCGTACTTGCTGCAGAGGAAATTGGAAGTTTTCTTCCTCGAAATGCTTTTGCTTCTTTTTCTTTTCTTCCTTCGTTTTCTTTCTTCCTCTTTTTCTTCTTTCTTCCTTCCACCTTTCCTTCCTAACTTTTTCTTTCCTCCTCCCTCCCTTTCTCTTTTTCTTTCCTCCTCCCTCCCTTTCTCTTTTTTCTTCTTCCTTCCTTTTTCTTTTTCTTTCCTACTTGCTTCTTCCCTCCCTCCCTTTCTCTCATTTTTCTTCTTCCTTCCTTCCTTTTTCTTTCCTCCTTGCTTCCTCCCTCCCTTCCTTCCTTTCTCTTTTTTCTTCCTTCCTCCCTCCTTTCTTTTTTTCTTCCTTCCTTCCTTCTTTCTTTTTTCTTCTTCCTTCCTTTTTTCTTTCTTTCTTCCTTCCTCCTTTCCTCCTCTTCTTCCTTCCTTTTTTCTTTTTCTCCCTCCCTCCCTTCCTCCTTTCTTTCTATTTTTTCTTCTTCCTTCATCTTTTTCTTTCTTCATTGCTTCCTCCCTTCCACTTTTCTTTCTCTTTTTTCTTCCTTCCTTCCTTCCTTTCTTCCTTCCTCCCTTCCTCCTTTCTTTCTTTTTTCTTCTTCCTTCCTTTTTTCTTTCTTCATTGCTTCCTCTCTTCCTCTTTTCTTTATCTTTTTTCTTCCTTCCTTCCTTTTTCTTCCTTCCTCCCTCCCTTCCTTTCTTTCTTTTTTCTTCTTCCTTCTTTTTCTTTCTTCATTACTTCCTCCTTTCTTTCTCTCTTTTTTCTTCCTTCCTTCCTTCCCTCCTTCCTTCCTTCTTTCTTCTCCTCTCCATGCCGACCTCTCTCCCTCCGTCTTAGTTCTCATGTCCACCTTAAAACTCTTAATAAACTTTATTCATGGCAAAGCCAGGCCAGAACTGGGCGGCCCAGGCCTTCCTTCCCTTCCCCTTCCAGAGCAGTCCCGAGGCGACCGCATCCTCCCGTTTCCCCTCGTCGCTCCGGGCTGGGCACAGCGCGCGCAGCGGCAGGGCGGGCCAGGCGAGGCCGGGGCTCGGGGCAGCGGGGCAGGCCGCAGCCGAGGAAAGCGGGCGAGGAGGAAGCGAAGGCTGCTCTGCTCCGCCCCTCCGGCAGGATGGCCTCTTCGGCGGCGTCGGCGGCGGAGTCGGGAGCCGGGTCGGAGAAGTTGCTGGCGCCGTCCCTGCTCGGCTTCTTCGTCTACAACCCGCGGCTGGGCCCGCGAGAGGGCGAGGTGGGCGGGCAGGAGAACGGGAGCCGGGACCCTCCAGTCAGGACGGGCGGGCGGGGAAAAACAGAGGGCCGGCCGGGCCGGGCCTTCCTCGGTGGGGGCGGCGGCTCTGACGGCCAAGCCGAGCGGAGGGACGGAACGAAGAGGCGGCCTTTCCTCTCAGGACAGGCCGAGGCCCAGCCGGCAGGAGGGTGGGAGGGAGGGCATGGCTGTATGGGGGTGTGTGAATGCACAATTGGGGTTGTGGGGGTTTGTTGTTTTGTGTTTGTGTGTGTTTTTGTGTAACAAACTGGAGAGACGTAGATGGGTGTGTGTGTGTTGTTGTTGTACGGGGACTATTTGCACAATCGCAATAGGGAAATGAAGCTGTCATATTCAAAGTTGGCAACTTTAAGACTTGTGGACTTCAACTCCCAGAATCCTCCAGCCAGCTCTGGGAGTTATATACAATATAATAGCAGAGTTGGAAGGGACCTTGGAGGTCTTCTAGTCCAACCCCCTGCCTAGGCAGGAAACCCTATACCGTTTCAGACAAATGGACATCCAACATCTTCTTAAAGACTTCCAGTGTTGGGGCATTCACAACTTCTGGAGGCAATTTCTGTTCCACTGATTAATTGTTCTAACTGTCAGGAAATTTCTCCTTAGTTCTAAGTTGCTTCTCTCCTTGATTTGTTTCCATCCATTGCTCCTTCTCCTGCCTTCAGCTGCTTTGGAGAATACTTTGACTCCCTCTTCTTTGTGGCAACCTCTGAGATATTGGAAAACTGCTATTCTATCTCCCCTGGTCCTTCTTTTCATTAAACTAGACATACCCAGTTCCTGTAACCGTTCTTCATATGTTTTACCCTCCAGTCCCTTAATCATCTTTGTTGCTCTTCTCTGCACTTTTTCTAAAGTCTCCACATCTTTTCTACATCGTGGCGACCAAAACTGAATGCAGTATTACAAGTGTGGCCTTACCAAGGCCTTATAAAGTGGTATTAACACTTCACGGGATCTTGATTCTATAATTCTAGTTGAAGTCCACAAGTCTTAAAGTTGGCAAGTTTGAAGACCTTTGGTGAAAGATTATGGTTTTCCAAGTTGCGATGGATGACTGTGAAGGTTGGACCACAAGGAAGGCTGGGCACCAAAGAATGGAGGCCTTTGAGCTCTGGTGCTGGAGAAAACTCCTGAGAGTCCCTTGGACTGCAAGGCCATCCAACTGGTCAGTCCTAGAGGAGATCCACCCTGACTGCTCTTTAGAAGGCTGGATCCTGAAGAGGAAACTCAAAGACTTTGGCCACCTGATGAGAAGGAAGAAGGACTCCCTGGAGAAGAGCCTCATGCTGGGAATGATGGGGAGCAAAAGAAGAAGGGGATGACAGAGAAGGAGGAGGCTGGATAGAGACACAGAAACAGTCGGCGTGAGCTTCAATGGTCTCCAGAGGATGGTAGAGGACAGGAAGGCCTGGAGGAACGTTGTCCTTGGGATCACAATGGATCGGACACAACTTCGCAACTAACAACGAAGGAAGTTGTGGGTGCTCCACCACTGGAGGATTTTAAGAAGAGACTGGACGGCCATCTGCCCAGGAGGGTAGAGGACCCTCTGTAAAGTGTTTTATAGTCAACATATCTCCACCAACAATCTGGGTCCTCATTTTATCGTCCTCAGAAGGATGGAAGGCTGAGTCAATAGCAATAGCATTTAGACTTATATACTGCTTTACAGTGCTTGACAGCTCTCTCCAAATGGTTGACAGAGTCAGCCTCTTGCCCCCAACAATCTGGGTCCTCATTTTACCCACCTCGGAAGGATGGAAGGTTGAGTCAACCTTGAGCCGGTCAGGATCGAACTGCTGGCAGTAGACAGAGTTAACTATAGCAATAGCACTTAGACTTATATACTACTTTACAGTGCTTGACAGCCCTTTCTAAGCGGTTTACAGAGTCAGCCTCTTGCCCCCAACAATCCGGGTCCTCATTTTACCCACCTTGGGAGGATGGAAGGTTGAGTCAACCTGGAGACTGGTGAGATTCGAACTGCCAAATTGCAGTCAGCCGGCAGTCAGCAGAAGTGACTTATGACTGTTTCTCAAACTGTGGCATCATCTCTATTCTCACAAGATCAAAATTCAGATTCTTAGCCACTGTCTCGCATAGCAGCAGAAATTTTGGACTACCTGCATAGGGTCTCCTGCCTAAGCAAGGGGTTGGGCTAGAAGACCTCCCAGGTCCCTTACACTTTTTCACACACTATACCTTTTCCCCTAAGATACACGTAACTTACATGTATGTACATATTGCACACATGTACACAGACACATCTATTCTTTTTCTGTGTCTGCATACATGCAAGTTCCTTTTTCACAAAAAAAACTTAATAGATATATTTCAGAATGTTAACATTTTAGCATCTTTTAAGGACCCTATTCATACGTAGACTTGTGAATTGATTTAAAATAGGTTAATACGTAAAATGCAGAAAGTTGTGAAGGCCTTGTATTTAAAGGGGCTGCACTGATATATTTAAAATAATGAATTAGGTGTTTCGTTTCTAACTCCAGGAAGAAAAAAAGATCCTCTTCTATTACCCAAACGAAGCAGAGAAAAATGAAAAAATCAGAAATGTTGGATTATGTGAGGCCATTGTTCAGTTTACAAGGTATCACACTCCTTAGGTCTGCATGTCTAGTATTTCATTTATTTGGAAACAATTAAACTTACTTGGCTCTTTCCAGATTAAAAAAAAAAGACTGCCCATTTGATGGTGATCAGATTAGACCTTTGAAATGTGTGGACTTCAACTCCCAGAATTCCCCAGTCAGCACTGGGGATAGGAGCTAAGACTGTCCAACCTTGTAATTTTCTCAATTATACTTTCCATGACTTCACCATGAAATTGTTCATTCTTGGTTCATACAATATTTTTTTCCCCGCATGTTAACATCCCCCAAGTAGGCATTTGTGAAAAGCGTGGGTAGGACCAGTGGCATGAACCTTGGCCAAAAATATTAAATTGTCTCATTTCTGTAATGATGACATAATTCATGTCCTCCTGATGTTCTTGAGGCTTGTTACTGATGCTTCCGATCCCGTATTTCACCAAAGACAATGTACCTACTTTCTTTAATCTAATTTGTTTTGTTCCCCCCGCCGCCCCCCCCCCCAAAAAACCCCAATGAAAAACAGAATCTGGAAGAATTATTAAAATTGCCCTGTGAGTTTCTTGCTAATTAAGGTTTAAACTAAATTTCCCCGGTTCCATCTTGATTTGTTTACATATTACTTAAGCGAGGAGGTCATGAGAACACAGGGGAATTAATAGTTCTTCCTTTATGAGGAAAATCAAAACAATAATGGATTATGTTATGTTCCCCTGGTCTGATGAATATTTAAACTACTAATTCATAAAATATTTCTTCTTCTTAGGACCTTCAGTCCGACAAAACCTGCAAAATCACTACATACCCAGAAAAATAGACAGTTCTTCAATGAACCAGAAGAAAACTTCTGGATGGTTATGGTACTTATTTATCTACTCACATTTGCATGCTTTCGAACTGCTAGTGGTACCTATTTATCTACTCGCATTTGCATGCTTTCAAATAGCTAGTGGTACCTATTTATCTATTCGCATTTGCATGCTTTCAAATTGCTAGTGGTACCTATTTATCTACTCACATGCTGTCTATATAATTGCATGATGCTGTCCTTTTAGGCATTTGTTTCAGTAATTTTTTTGAATGTCCTTTCAGATTTTTATACCTTTTACTTTATGCTGAAAATGTCTCTGGAACAGTTTACAGATGAATAATTGAATAATACGTGCTATCAGTCCATACTCCAGTGGGAGGAGGGGGGGTGGATAGGAGAGGCAAAGAAATAAAAAAGGCCGCATTTTTAAGCTATGATTGTTAGAATTGCTGGTTGCAGTGAAACAAATTCAGGAATCTGGTGGAATAACTGTTGTTATTCCAGTTTGACCAGAAGTTGTAGGAGAAGAAATGGTGCCATCTGAAGGCGGAGTCAAAAGAGGAATCAACCTAGTATCCCTAGGTAGCCACAAATGAATCCCATTGACCCTTATCTGAAGCCAACGTAGTGCTCAGCTCATCATCATTTGCCTGCTTCTCAAAAGAGCCTACAGAAGCTAAAACAGAATTTTAAAATAAACTTGCTTAAATGAACTGTTATGTACCGTTTTCAAGGTCGTACGGAATCCGGTGATAGAAAAACACAAAGATGGCAAAACAGTCTTTGAATACCAGGAAGAAGAGCTGCTGGTAAGAATGAACTGTCTCCTGCTTGAGCCGGGGTGGGGGGGGAATGTTGGACTAGATGACCTACAAGGTCCCTTCCAACTCTGTAAATCTGTTAAATCTGTTTGGATGCATTCTCAGTCAAGATGTCTGCCTTTGTGTCTTCGTGGTAATGACTTTCTGATTCTGGATCTCTTACAGGACAAAGTTTATAGCTCGGTGTTACAGCAATGTTACAACATGTATAAGGTCAGCTTCTCTATAATATTTGTTTATTAAGCTTAGAGTGGGCAAAACAGCCTTTATTTCCCTAAAGTAAAACAGAATACTTTGCTCCCATTAGCCTTCAGAAATATACAGTGTTTGTCATCTGTTATAAACTTTATGTAAATAGACTCCTAAGTGATAAAGCTAAAGGTTCCCCCTTACATGCGTGATAGTCGTTCCCGACTCTAGGGGGCGGTGCTCATCTCCCATTTCAAAGCCGAAGAGCCAGCGCTGTCTGAAGACGTCTCTGTGGTCATGTGGCCAGCATGACTAAAGGCTGACGGCACAAGGGACGCTGTTACTTTCCCACCAAAGGTGGTCCCTATTTTTCAACTTGCATTTTTAGATGCTTTTGAACTGCTAGGTTGGCAGAAGCCGGGACAAGTCACGGGAGCTCACTCCGTTACGTGGTGCTAGGGATTCGAAATGCTGAACTGCCAACCTTAGTTCAGTGTCTTAGCCACTGAGTCACCATGCCCCTAAGTGCTATGCAAGCATTATTCCTAAAATAATAGAGTGCAAATTTTTCCTTTGAATCCAGGGAAGCTGGAATCCCAGGACCAACATTCGGTTCAGTGTTTACATCTAGCAAAACAAGCTATTAGTGATGATTTAATTAACCCATTTTTCCCCCCCTTGAAAATCATGATTAGCTTTTTAATGGCACGTTCCAAAAAGCCATGGAAGATGGAGGCGTCCGGGTTCTGAAAGAAAGACTGGAGAAATTCTTCCATCGGGTAAGACATTTCCCTCTTTTTATCTGAACAACAAGTGGATGTTTAAGGTGTTAGTACTTCTACTAGGGAAATACATAAGGGATTGCCGATAGAAGAGAAGATTTGTAGCTCAGGTTTGAAATGTCAGATCCTGATGCTCTCTGAGATTGGTGGTTTTCTCACAGGCGTTTCATGACCCAACTAGGGAACATCATCAGTGCTAGTTTGATCATGAAACTTCAGCAAGAAAACAGCCAAGCTCAGAGGGCCCCAAGGACTCCACAGTCATCTTCCTCCTCCTCCTGTCCACAAACCCCACTCCTTCTGGCACTGATGAGGTTCCCTAGTTAGGTCACAAAACATCTTCAAGAAAACTACCAAGCTCAGAGAATGCCCAGGACTCCACATAATGGCTTAGGAAGGGAGGGAGGGAGGGAGGGAGGGAGGGAGGGAGGGAGGAAGGAAGGAAGGAAGGAAGGAAGGAAGGAAGGAAGGAAGGAAGGAAGGAAGGAAGGAAGTAATCGAGCTATATTTATTGAAGAACCTAGAAAGGGGGAACAGAAAGTTGATATCTAACTATATGTTTTCAAAGAACCAAGGAAAGAAAGAAAGAAAAGAAAGAAAGAAAGAAAGAAAGAAAGAAAGAAAGAAAGAAAGAGGAGGGAGGGAGGGAGGGAGGGAAGGAAGGAAGGAAGGAAGGAAGGAAGGAAGGAAGGAAGGAAGGAAGGAAGGAAGGAAGGAAGGAAGTAGTCGAGCTATATTTATTGAAGAACCTAGAAAGGGGGAACAGAAAGTTGATATCTAACTATATGTTTTCAAAGAACCAAGGAAAGAAAAGGAAGGAAGGAAGGAAGGAAGGAAGGAAGGAAGGAAGGAAGGAAGGAAGGAAGGAAGGAGTCGAGCTATATTTATTGAAGAACCTAGAAAGGGGGAACAGAAAGTTGACATCTAACTATATGTTTTCAAAGAACCAAGGAAAGAAAGGAAGGAAGGAAGGAAGGAAGGAAGGAAGGAAGGAAGGAAGGAAGGAAGGAAGGAAGGAAGGAAGGAAGGAGTTGAGCTATATTTATTGAAGAACCTAGAAAGGGGGAACAGAAAGTTGATATCTAACTATATGTTTTCAAAGAACCAAAGAAAGGAAGGAAGGAAGGAAGGAAGGAAGGAAGGAAGGAAGGAAGGAAGGAAGGAAGGAAGGAAGGAAGGAAGTAGTCGAGCTATATTTATTGAAGAACCTAGAAAGGGGGAACAGAAAGTTGATATCTAACTATATGTTTTCAAAGAACCAAGGAAAGAAAGGAAGGAAGGAAGGAAGGAAGGAAGGAAGGAAGGAAGGAAGGAAGGAAGGAGTCGAGCTATATTTATTGAAGAACCTAGAAAGGGGGAACAGAAAGTTGACATCTAACTATATGTATTCAAAGAACCAAGGAAAGAAAGAAAGAAGGAAGGAAGGAAGGTTAATTTAGAGCCCTGGAAAGATTCTATAATAAGACAAGTGATAATATCCCCTAGATTTTTTTAAAAATTGATCTCAGCGCTTACTTTCTCCTGTAACTGTTTATCGGGAGAACATTGATCAACTGATTATGTGTCATCAAGTCAGTGTCGACTTTTAGTGGCCACCTAGATACATTTCCCCCATGACGATCTGTCCCATATCGGGTCCTTCAGCTCTTCTGACGCTGCCCTCCCCCGTCATCACCGTAAGAGAGTCCTTCCACCTCGCTGCCGATCGTCCTCTCCTCAAGACCCTTCCCTTCCTCTTTGTGTTCCAGTACTTGCAAACGCTTCACTTGGAGACCTGTGACCTGCTGGACGTCTTCTGCGGCATCAGCTTCTTCCCGCTAGATAAGATGACCTACTTGAAGATCCAGTCGTTCATCAACAAGATGGAGGAGAGCTTAAGTCTCGTCAAGTACACGGCCTTCCTGTACAACGATCAGCTGATCTGGTGAGCCCCAGAACGCTTCGGAGGAGCATCAATCAGATGGCTATCCTGGTGGAATGTGGCATGGACACCTGAACATAAACTACATAAACGGAACTCTGTTTATGTAGTTCTAGGCTACATAAACGGAGAGAAGCAAGATCACGTGAAGGGTTAATACCACTTTATAAGGCCTTGGTAAGGCCACACTTGGAATCCTGCATCCAGCTTTGGTCGCCACGATGTAGAAAAGATGTGGAGACACTGGAAAGAGTGCAGAGAAGAGCAACCAAGAGGATTAGGGGACTGGAGACTAAAACATATGAGGAGCGGTTGCAGGAATTGGGTGTGTCTACTTTGATGAAAAGAAGGACTAGGGGGGACATGATAGGAGTCTTCCAATATCTCAGAAGTTGCCACAAAGAAGAGGGAGTCAAACTATTCTCCAAAGCACCTGAGGGCAGGACAAGAAGCAATGGGTGGAAACTAATCAAGGAGAGAAGCAACTTAGAACTAAGGAGAAATTTCCTGACAGTTAGAACAATTAATCAGTGGAACAAAAGTTGCCTTCAGAAGTTGTGAATGCCCCAACACTGGAAGTCTTTAAGAAGATGTTGGATAGCCATTTGTCTGTAATGGTATAGGGTCTCCTGTTTAGGCAGGAGGTTGGACTAGAAGACCTCCAAGGTCCCTTCCAACTCTGCTACTGTATTGTATTGTATGATACAGGATGAAGTAGGATGCTTGTGTGCACACTCACGGAGTAGAATCTCTCTGGGCACACTCAGCATTCTTCCCTGAACACGTCTGTCTCACCATAAGTGTAGGAATGTGCCAAGGACGGGACTTAGGCGTAAAGAGGAGAAAATTCCCCTATATTTATATAGGGGAATATATTATTTCCCTGTCAGGCCACCTGGTTGTCGAAATATTATTTATACCACTTCTAAAATTCTTAGCCCAGCTGTCTTCCCATCGACTTTGGCAGTCAAAGCAAAGGGTTTTAAAAAGAGACTGTACAGCCACTTGTCTCAAATGCTATCGGGCCGGGATGGCAAACCTATGGCACGCATGCCACAGGTGGCATGCAAAACCTTCTCTGCGGGCACGCCAGCCGTCTCCGCATCTGTGTGGGGCGCTTGCATTTCATTTGGGGGGGGGGGTTCGTGCATGTGCGCGCTTTCCCCCTGCACCCTGTTCTGTGCCTGCGCCATCCTGGAAGCCAAAATGGGGGTGGGGGGTAGGCGTGCCCTGTTCTGTGCCTGGAAAGCCGCCTGCACCAACCTGGGTGAGGGGGACAGGGCAAATGTGTGAGGGATGCATGGACATGTGGGGGGGGGACGCATGCACAGGGGCACTTGAATTGCATTTTGGGCTTGCGCAGGCATGCTTTGGCCACTCAGGACCAAAAGGGTCAGCCGTCACTTCTATAGGGTCTCCTGATTGAGCAAAGGGTTGGACTAGAAGACCTCCAAGGTCCTTTCCGGCTCTGTTATTCTGTGTTCGTTGTTCTCCCTTCAGCTCCTGATATTCTGTCATCTTTTGGCTGTCTTTTTCTCTCCCTCTTTTTGTTTCCTTTTCCAAAGCTGCTTCCAGCTCCGTTGTTCTGTTAGTTCTTTTTTTTCTTAAGTATACCAAAAAGATTGCTAACAAAAGGAAGCCGAGCAGTTTTTTTTTAATTGAAAATTTAAAAAAACAAACCTTTTACAAAGATTTACTTCCCTCCCCCTACCCTCCCCACCCAAACCCCACCCTTCCCAACCTTCCGTCCCCCGACTTCCGAGAACCAATACAGGGTATAAATCTTTAACAAAAATATTCTAAAGTAAACTTAAAAGTAAAAAATTAATATCCTCTATCATTTGAGCTTTAACTCCCCTTTGCTAGGCTAACTCTAAACAGATTGTGTCATTCCTTGTTTCTTCAGTCATAAACTATCTGGAATTTCTTAGTCCCGTATTTATTTTGAGTATAGTCAATCCATCTTCTCCACTCCAGTTTATATCTTTCGTTTGAATGGTCCTTGAGATATGCTGATATTTTAGCCATCTCTGCTAAATTTGTAACTTTTAATGTCCATTCTTGAATAGTAGGCAATTCTTCCTTCTTCCAGTATTGCGCCACCAACAGTCTTGCTGCCGTTATTAAATGCAAAATCAAGTTAGTCTCTATAACTGTACAATCAGTAATTATGCCTAGCAAAAATAACTGAGGGGTAAACTTTATCCTTTTTTCAAGAACATTTTGCATAATCCACCATATTTTTATCCAAAGTGCTTTAACCTTTTTACAAGTCCACCATATACGATAGTATGTAGCGTCAGCACAATCACATCTCCAGCATTTAGGTTGTAAATTGGGATACATAGAGGCCAGTTTTTTTAGGATCTAAATGCCGAGGCCGAGTAGTTTTTGAGCACGGGACTAGCTGAATAGCAGCCCTCGTTCTGGACACAAGGATATCATTGTGCCAACTGCAGGCCAGAAGGACAAAAAAAAGGATGAAATGTTGTTTTTTTAAAATCCAATCCTCAGCTTCCCAGAATCTTAGATTTCTTTTTTTTTTCAAACTTGGAAGAACAACTTCAGTTTTGAAAGAAAGAAAGCCCATGCCCAACATTGAACAGTAGCTGATTTCCCCCCCCCCCTCTTTCCTTTGACCTCATGCAGAAAAAATGTTGGGTTTTAAACAGAAAGACAAGGGGGCTGACTGCAGCCTGTAACAGAAACCAAAAGGCTTCTCTTCAGCTGTGTATGCTCTCAGGGTGTTTATTGACACGGCACAGCTGCCAGGCGTCTCCAGTTTCATTTTTCAGAGCAAGCGCTCAAAAGGTTTCCTATTCAGAAGTGATTAAGGAGCCGGGAGAAGAGGCTTAGATAAAAACCGACGGAGAGAGAGCCCTGCATAAAATAATTACCTCTTTGAATGGGATTCTGTAGAGGCCCTTCCAGGTTTCAATACGGTATAAAGCATTGGCTTCAGATCGGAGGGATGTGTTTTACTTTATTTCTGCACTTTGACCAGTTAAATAGGTACCACTAGCAGTTCGAAAGCATGCAAATGCGAGTAGATAAATAGGTACCGCTAGCAGTTCGAAAGCATGCAAATGCGAGTAAATAAATAGGCACCGCTAGCAGTTCGAAAACATGCAAATGCGAGTAGATAAATAGGCACCGCTAGCAGTTCGAAAGCATGCAAATACGAGTAGATAAATAGGTACCGCTAGCAGTTCGAAAGCATGCAAATGAGAGTAGATAAATAGGTACTGCTAGCAGTTCGAAAGCATGCAAATGAGAGTAGATAAATAGGTACCACTAGCAGTTCAAAAGCATGCAAATGAGAGTAGATAAATAGGTACCACTAGCAATTCGAAAGCATGCAAATGCGAGTAGATAAATAGGCACCGCTAGCAGTTCAAAAGCATGCAAATGAGAGTAGATAGATACTGCTAGCAGTTCGAAAGCATGCAAATGCGAGTAGATAAATAGGTACCACTAGCAGTTCAAAAACATGCAAATGATAGTAGATAAATAGGTACCGCTAGCAGTTTGAAAGCATGCAAATGAGAGTAGATAAATAGGTACCGCTAGCAGTTTGAAAGCATGCAAATGAGAGTAAATAAATATGTACCATTAGCAATTCGAAAGCATGCAAATGCGAGTAAATAAATAGGTACCACTCGCAGTTCAAAAGCATGCAAATGCGAGTAGATAAATAGGTACCACTAGCAGTTCAAAAGCATGCAAATGAGAGTAGATAAATAGGTACCACTAGCAATTCAAAAGCATGCACATACGAGTATATAAATAGGTACCACTAGCCATTCGAAAGCATGCGACTGCAAGTAGATAAATAAGTACCACTTTGGTGAAACGATAACAGTGTTCCATGTGTCTTTGGCGTATAGCCAATGACCAACAGAAATATCTTCGGACAACCCAGCCTCCCGAGAAAGGAAGATAAGCACCATGCCCTAAAAACATGATTGGACAGGTGTATAACATTTTACCTTTTTTAACTTCCAACAGGAGTGGATTGGAACAAGAGGACATGAGGATTTTATACAAATATCTCACCACCTCTCTCTTTCCAAGACACATGGAACCTGAGGTGAGCTGGGTGTTCGGTCTTCTCTCCCACCCACCCCACCCACCCCCGGAACATGCGGTAACCCTTGTTTAAATCATTTGCTTTAAAGAAAAACGACCTCAAATTTTACCTCGACTGTCTCTTCCGTTTCAGTTGGCCGGAAGAGATTCCCCCATCCATATAGAAATATCCGGAAATCTGCAACACTATGGAAGGTAAGCATTGCTTCTGTCTTCCATCTTTGCATGCCCATTCTGAGGGTCCCTGGTCCTGTTCGTATCCCTTCCCACCACACCAGCGCCAACTGCTGAGAACTGGCGGCCTTGGTTTCCGCCATTTTGAAACCGCGAAAGAACCTAACACAAGGCTCGGAAAACTTAACCTGCTTAAATGGACAATAACAAAGTCCCCCGCAAACAGGAGAAAATTGAAAATCCTGGCTTCTCCCCATAGATAACGGCCTTTCCAATTTGGCTCAGTGGCTAAGAAGCTGAGCTTGTGGATCAGAAGGTTGGCAGTTCGAATCCCTAGCACTGCGTAACGGAATGAGCTCCCGTTACTTGTCCCAGCTTCTGCCAACTTAGCAGTTCGAAAGCACGTTAAAAAAATGCAAGTAGAAAAATAGGGACCACCTTTGGTGGGAAGGGAACAGCGTTCCGTGCGCCTTTGGCATTGAGTCGTGCTGGCCACATGACCACGGAGACGTCTTCGGACAGCGCTAGCTCTTCGGGTTTGAAACGTAGTTGAGCACTGCCCCCTAGAGTCAGGAACAACTAGCACATATGTGCAAGAGGAACCTTTTGCTTTTATCTTTCTTCACCCCGTGCCTAGTGACATACGCAGCTACTGAAGATTGGCTCTCTTCAAGTCTGCTTTGCTTAATCTGCTCTTACCCTGTTTCCCTGAAAATAAGACCTAACTGAGCATGATTTTTAGGGACACTCGAAATATAAGTCCTACCACCAAATTAAAGCCGCAGTTAAAATTGTCAGCCAGATGGATGCCTGTGTTTCTCCCAAAATAAGACCTAGCCAGAAAATAGATTTGCTATGGCAAATCTAGACAGCATACTAAAAAGCAGAGACATCACCTTGCCAACAAAAGTGTGTATAGTAAAGGCTGTGGTTTTCCCCGTTGTAATGGATGGCTGTGAAAGTTGGACCATAAGGAAGGCTGAGCGCCAAAGAATGGAGCCTTTGAACTCTGGTGCTGGAGAAGACTCCTGCATTGAGTCCCTTGGACTACAAGGCCATCCAACCAGTCAGTCCTAGAGGAGATCAACCCTGACTGTGATTTAGAAGGCCAGATCCTGAAGAGGAAACTCAAAGACTTTGGCCACCAAATGAGAAGGAAGGAGTCCCTGGAGAAGAGCCTCATGCTGGGAAGGATGGAGGGCAGAAGAAGAAGAAGGGGACGGCAGAGAAGGAGGTGGCTAGATGGAGTCACGGAAGCGGTGTGAGCTTCAATGCACCCCAGAGGATAGTAGAGGACAGGAAGGCCTGGAGGAACGTTGTCCATGGGGTTGCGATGGGTTGGACACGACTTCGCAATTAATAACAATAACAAACCAGAAAATAATCCCTAGTGCATCTTTTGGAGTAAAAAATTAATATAAGACCCGGTCTTATCTTTGGGAAAACACTGTATTTATGTACAACTGCTGTATGTTGAGAGCAAAGGAATGGAGAAGTAATCCATTTAGGAATCAGGTCTATGAAACGGAGCTGGATTTCTTGGGTTAGAAAGCTATAAAACTGGTATTTTCCGATTCGGACCCATGTCTTAAGAGTCACCGGTGGAAAGAATCCTGTCTTTGCTTTTTCAGGTTCCTTACCGGACCTCTGAATCTGAATGACCCCGATGCAAAATGCAGGTTCCCCAAAATATTCGTGAACACGGAGGGTGCTTACGAGGAGCTCCATTTAATTGTCTATAAGGTAACCTCCTCAATTCTCTTAAGAGGTGGTGTTGATCCTCCAGAGAATTCAGTAATTTGGATGGAAAGGGGCTGTGCCCCAGATCTCTGTTTCTAAAACTTTACAACTCATAAGATAACGTGGACTTCGACACCCCCCCCCAGAATGGAATAGCTGGGGAATTCCGTGGCACGACAAAACCGCGCTCCACTAAAGCGCGCCCGATTAAACTGCGTCGCTGACGTCATCAGCAGGGCGACAACAGCGACCGTGGAGAAAAAAGGGCGCTTTAAATAGCGCTTTGAAAGCAAGCCGATTCAACTTAAGGTAAGGGTTAGGTTTAGGGTTAGCTTTAGGGTTAGGTTAAGGGTTAGGGTTAGGGTTAGGGTTAGGTTAAGGGTTAGGGTTAGGGTTAGGATTAGGTTTAGGGTTAGGTTAAGGGTTAGGGTTAGGGTTAGGGTTAGGGTTAGGGTTAGGGTTAGGTTAAGGGTTAGGGTTAGGGTTAGGTTAAGGGTTAGGGTTAGGTTTAGGGTTAGGTTAAGGGTTAGGATTAGGTTTAGCATTAGGTTAAGGGTTAGGTTAAGGTTTAGGTTTAGGGGGGTTAGGTTTAGGTTTAGGGGTTAATTTTAGCTTTAGCGTTTACAGCATGCTTTTTTCTCCGCGCTGTTGTCGCGCTGTGATGACGTCAGCTACGCGGTTTCGTCGAGCGCCCTTTAGTCGAACATGGTTTTGTGGTGGAACCGGGAATTCTGGGAGTTGAAGTCCACAGGTCTTAAAAGTTGCCAAGGATCAACACCTTTGGCTTAGATGATGAATTCTTATGACAGTTACGGTGAATCTGAGATGAGGGTCCTATGTATGTGGGGTTACAACCAGGGGCGGGCTTCAGAATTGCAGCAACGGGTTCGCTGCCCCGTTGCTGTGTGGGCGTGGCCATGTCGGCCTCCTGCACCACGGGGTGAGGGGGGCGGGGTGTTTTCACCCTCCATGGGCTCCGGACGTTTTAACTCGAGCCTCCGGGAGGGTAAAAACGACCTCCCCGGCCTCCGGAAGCCAGAAAAAGGCCCATTTCCGGACTTCTAGAATTTCTAGTAGGGGCCCTTCACTTACCTGGTATGATGAACAGGCCATATGGAGACTCTTGGGAGCAGGAATGGATTGCTGCCGGCATCCCTGCCGGTTCGGTGTGCAAAAAAAAATAATTGCGTGCACGCTGGCGTCACTCACTCGCACCCCAAACGTGCGTGCGCATTTGCGCATAAGATCTGCGCATGCGCAAAATGTTAAAAAAAATGAAATAAAATTACATTTCTGCAAAGGAAGTTAATACAATACAATAGCAGAGTTGGAGGGGACCTTGGAGGTCTTCTAGTCCAACCCCCTGCCTAGGCAGGAAACCCTATATTGTTCTGCAAATGCGCAGAGCCGAAAATCAAGATGGCGGTGCCATAGGAGGACCAGTTCAGGAGCGCGGCAGTCCTGGGTCACTGCCGGTTCCAGCGACCCAGGCCACCAAGTTACTACCAGTTTGGCCGAACCCGTCCGAATGGGTAGAAACCCACCTCTGCCTAGGAGTGGGAGGTCGGGAGAGGGGGAGCAGGGGGAGGGGCATGGCCAGCCAGCAGTGGCATTTGGGGGTTCGCTGAACTGGGCAGAATTCTAGCTAGAGGATCTCCCAAACCCCCAGCAACCCAGCCCTGGTTACAACTCCCATTATCTTCACCCCTTAGCCACGCCAGGTAGGTTTGATGGTGGCTAGAGCCCAATTTTGGGAGATACCAGACTTTCCCCTTCCGCAATCAAAGTTCTACTTCCATCTCAAGAGGAAAACCCTCAAACTCGAAGTCTTGGTCATGCCAGCTCCGTGACCCGTCAAAACCGCGGTCCACTAAAGCGCGCCTGATCAAAGCGCGTACGTGACGTCATCAGCAGCGCGACAAATAAAATTAAAAATAAATTAAATTAAAATTAAAATTAAATTAAAGCAAGCCGATTCACGTAAAGGTAAGGGTTAGGGTTAGGGTTAGGGTTAGGTTAAGGGTTAGGTTTAGGGTTACGTTAAGCGTTAGGGTTAGGTTTAGGGTTAGGTTAAGGGTTAGCGTTAGGTTTAGCGTTAGGTTAAGGGTTAGGTTTTGGGTTAGGTTTAGGGTTAGGTTAAGGGTTAGGCTTAGGGTTAGGTTTAGGGTTAGGTTTGGGGGGGTTAGGTTTAGATTTACACGTTAATTTTAAGTTTACCGCTCACAGCGTGCTGTTTTCGTCGCGCTGTGATGACGTCACGTACGCGCTTTCATCAAGCGTGCTTTAGTCTACCGCGGTTTTGTGGTGGAACCGCCAGCTCGGGCCAACATTCTTCCCTTAGCCGTAGATCCGGACTATAGTAACGGGATAGCTCAGAAACGGCTGGTATGATCAACCTTTTTTTTCCCTTTCAGGCCATGAGTGCAGCTGTCTGCTTCATGATTGATGGTGAGTATCAAATAATAATGGTTGAAATCACCGTTTCCTGTCTCGGCTCCCCCCATCCCACCCTTTGGGCATTTCCCACCGCTGTTGGGATATGAGCTGCGATGGTCCATCCTCTGTCAGATTTCCAGAATCTTGCAATGAGAGAATTGTTTGAACTATTTTCCTGTTATACACGAAAGAGAAAAAAAAATGCCATATTTTTTTTTGTCTTTCCCCAGAGCCACAGTCAGCCAGCAAGTCATCAAATAATAAATCATAAAGTCAAGATTGGCCTAAATTGGGGGGGGGGGGGTTCTGGAGCTGTGACGGTCAAATCTAGAATGCTTTTTCCTATTTTTTTTTTAACTCAGCAATGTAGCATCAATCCTAAAATAGCCATTAAAAAAAGGGGCTTTGAGGGAAAAAATTTCACCCCTAAGTAAATCAAATAAAACTCCTGGGCCCAGTGAGTAAACTGGGCCTGGCCCAGCCTCTATTACATATGCCAGTTTGGCGTAGTGGTTAAGGTGCTGGCCTAGAAACCAGGAGTCTTGTGAGTTCTAGTTCCACTTTAGGCATGAAAGCCAGCTGGGTGATTTGGGGCCAATCACCAGGAGACGGTGAGTTCTAGTCCCACATGAAAGCAGACTGGGTGATTTTGGGCCAAATTACTGGGAGACGGTGAGTTCTAGTCCTGTCTTAGGCATGAAAGTCAATTCAGTGATTTTGGACCAATCACCAGGAGGCAGTGAGTTCTAGTCCCACATTAGCCATGAAAGCAGACTGAGTGGTTTTGGGCCAATTACTGGGAGACGGTGAGTTCTAGTCCTGTCTTAGGCATGAAAGTCAATTCAGTGATTTGGGGCCAATCACCAGGAGGCAGTGAGTTCTAGTCCCACATTAGCCATGAAAGCAGACTGGGTGATTTTGGGCCAAATTACTGGGAGACGGTGAGTTCTAGTCCTGTCTTAGGCATGAAAGTCAATTCAGTGATTTGGGGCCAATCACCAGGAGGCAGTGAGTTCTAGTCCCACATTAGCCATGAAAGCAGACTGGGTGATTTTGGGCCAAATTACTGGGAGACTGTGAGTTCTAGTCCTGTCTTAGGCATGAAAGTCAATTCAGTGATTTTAAACCAATCGCCAGGAGGCAGTGAGTTCTGGGTAGAGTCCCCCCCTCTCTCTCAGCCTCATCCACCTACCTCATAGGGTTGTTGTTATGGGGAAAAATAAGAGGAGTAGGACAATGATTAGGTATCTTCATAGCCGTGGGTTACTTTAATTAATACTTTATTAATTTAAATTAATTTAATACTTTAATTAACAAACGCGGGATGAAAATCTTAACCCATAAAATATCATCCGAGACTCTTACTACCCTCACCCTGAACCCATCGCCTGCAAATGTTCACTCTCAAATTGCCCTCAATCGGGTATATCCGCTCACTAATTTGGGAACAGAGGGACAGGATGATTTTTTTTAAAAAAAATGCTCTGCATTTTCTGGAAGCGCTGAAAACTCCGATCTGACGAGCACCCTTCGGATTCCTTACCTGTGGCAGATAATTTGGGAAGGCCAAATCTTGGCTCCTCAACATTTCAGGAAACTGGTCCCTTTGTGTGTCTGGGCCTTGCAGCCCCCTGCCTTGTTCGTGCATGTCTCACTGTAAGGACATGTCCCTCTGCGCCAGAGGTGGGTTCCTACCAGTTCGCACCTATTCGGTAGAATCGGTTCGTCAAATCTGCCAAACCGGTTAGAAGAGGTTCCACCAATGGACCCGGAAAGCAGGCCACACCTACAGAAGAGGTTCCAAAAATTTTTGAAACCCACCACTGACAGATACAGACAGACAGACAGACAGACTGACACAGTGAGAGAGAGAAAGAGAAAGAAAGGAAGAAAAAAAGAAAGAAAAAGAGTGAGAGAGAGATGAAAGAAAAAAAGAAAAAAGGGACAGAGAGACAAAAGGAAGGAGAGAGAAAGAAAGAAAGAAAGAAAGAAAGAAAGAAAGAAAGAAAGAAAGAAAGAAAGAAAGAAAACACATGGCCAGCAAGCCACTCCCACCAGGTCACATGGCCAGCAAGCCACTCCCACAAAGGAGGCCACACCCACAGAGTAGGTTCCAAAAATTTTTTGAAACCCACCACTGCTCTGTGCCATGTTGATCTGCCATCAGCGGGGGACAATTCTCACTTTTCTCCCCCCTCCCAAACTCTTTCCCAGCCTCTGTGCAACCTACGTTGGATTTCTGCCGCCGGCTCGATAGCCTCGTGGGACCTCAGCTTACCGTCTTAGCGTCCGATATCTGCGAACAGTACAACCTCAAGAAAAGGGTGTCAGGGTAAGTTCCTTTTTTAAACTAATTTTTTCAGGGGGGGGGGGAGGGAACAGCACATTCTGGCTGTTAACATCTTATTAAGTTATAAACTACTGTAAAATACAAAAGTAAATAATAGCAATAGCAGTTAGACTTATATACCGCTTCATAGGGCTTTCAGCCCTCTCTAAGCGGTTTACAGAGTCAGCATATCGCCCCCACAGTCTGGGTCCTCATTTCACCCACCTCGGAAGGATGGAAGGCTGAGTCAACCTTGAGCCGGTGAGATTTGAACCGCTGAACTGCTGAACTAGCAGTCAGCTGAAGTGGCCTGCAGTACTGCACTCTACCCACTGCGCCACCTCAGCTCTATGTTTGAAAAAGAATGTGCCTGCAGTGACGAGAGACAAATAGGGTGCCTTGGTTTTGGCCAAAGAGCTGGTCTTCTAAAGTCACCCGTTCTTGTAGGGCCCCCTATGGAGGCACCCATGTTTGAACCGCTGAACTGCTGGTAACAGTCAGCTGAAGTGGCTGCAGTACTGCACTCTAACCACTGCGCCACCTAAGAGGGCAACGAGGGGGGGAGAAGGGAGGGAAAGAAAAAGAAGGATTGACTTCTGATTCTGTTACAGAGGTGTCAAACTCATCTGGCCCACGGGGTGCTTAGATCTGGCCCGCGGGGGTCTCCCTGAAACCAAGAAGGACCAGCCTGCGGTGCCTCTCCCCGCCAAAACGGAGCTTGCAAGGGCCACGGGCAGCCCCCTCGAGCTCCGTTTTCACTGGAAGAGGGCTGCAGGAGGCCGTCACAGCCAGAAACAGAGCTCGGGAGCCCGTTTTCACTGGCAGAGCACTTGGGTCACCACAGGCATCCCCGACATGAGTGACATCCTAAAAGGGACGCGGTGGCTCAGTGGCTAAGACGCTGAGCTTATCGAGCAGAAGGGCCGGCAGTTTGGCGGTTCGAATCTTAGTGCCGTGTAACGGAGTGAGCTCCCGTGACTTGTCCCAGCTTCTGCCAACCTAGCAGTTTGAAAGCAAGTAAAAAAATGCAAGTAGAAAAATAGGAGCCACCTTTGGTGGGAAGGGAACAGCGTTCCGTGCGCCTTCGGCATTGAGTCATACCGGCCACATGACCACAGAGACGTCTTCGGGCAGCGCTGGCTCTTCGGCTTTGAAACGGAGATGAGCAGAGCCCCCTAGAGTTGGGAATGACTAGCACAGATGTACGAGGGGAACCTTTATCTTTATCTCCATCCTGTTTGCAGAGAGAGCTATGGTGCCTCCTTTGATCTCTCAGTTCCTCTCTTTCTTAGATCCGAGAAGGAGCCTCAGTTTAAATTTATCTACTTCAATCACATGAACCTGGCCGAGAAGAGTACCATCCACATGAGGAGAACGTCAAGTTTCTCCCTCACGTCCGTCCATCCTGACTTGATGAAGATTCTTGGCGATATCAACAACGATTTTACGAGGTGATCTGCCCCCTCCTGCCTCCGCTAGCTAATCGTTTTAGATGCGGGATGGATAACACTTCCTTTTTTTGATGTTTGTTTGTTCATGACTTACCTTAAGCCTCTTTTCAATGGAATTGGCATTTCCAACAATGCCAGGGGGCCAGTGGTGGGATTCAATTTTTTTTTTTACTGTGGATGTGGCTTGGTGGGCGTGGCAAGGGAAGGATACTGCAAAATCCCCATTCCCTCCCGATCAGCTGGGATTCAGGAGGCAGAGAATAGATGGGAGCGGGGCCAGCCAGAGGTGGTATTTGCCGGTTCTCCAAACTACTCAAAATTTCCGCTACCGGTTCTCCAGAACTGGTCAGAACTGGCTGAATATCGCCTCTGGGAAGGATACTGCAAAATCCCCATTTCCCTCCCGATCAGCTGGGGCTCGGGAGGCAGAGAATAGATGGGAGCGGGGCCAGCCAGAGGTGGTATTTGCCGGTTCTCCAAACTACTCAAAAGTTTCCGCTACCAGTTCTCCAGAACTGGTCAGAATCGGCTGAATATCGCCTCTGGGAATGATACTGCAAAATCCCCATTCCCTCCCGATCAGCTGGGGCTTGGGAGGCAGAGAACAGATGGCGGGCGGGGCCAGCCAGAGGTGGTATTTGCCAGTTCTCCGAACTACTCAAAAGTTTCCGCTACCGGTTCTCCAGAACTGGTCAGAACCAGCTGAATATCGTCTCTGCAGTGGCCATCAAGAATGTCTCAAAATAAAATCGAGGCCTGTTCATTGGTTAAACATCTTGCATACGGACGTCTCCTACTGTGCCACACACATATCGTGTGTGTGAGGGCCCCAAATGTCGAAAACTGCAGTTTTTAATCCCCAAATCTGGGACCGAGAAAAAAATCAACCCCAAAGCCTGCTTCTTCAGAGGATATTTAAGGTTTGATGTGTTTATGATTCTCTCACAGCCTATCCGACCTGCATTGTTCTTGAACGAGCCGAGCGTTTCATTTGGTTGAATACCACAAAGAAGTCTTGAGGGCTAGGCTAGGAAGTTAAAACACATCCATGCGCACACATGCGCAGACACATGCGCACACACACTCTACAGAGGAAAAGGGGGAGAGCAAACCAATTAAAATGCCTGTGGACATTTTTGTTTAATCCTCAATTGATTAGCTAATTTTTTTTCCCATCTCCCCCCCCCCCCCCCCGGGAGTTTATTTCTAATGGAGTTTTCCATACTTCTGGAAATCTGATCTCCCACCTTGGTTGTTTTCTTGCAAATGTTTCATTATCCAAACTAGGTGACAACAATCAGGGCTTGCAACAACATCAGAGGGTACCAAGGACTTCACAGTCCTCCCCTTCCTCCTCCTCCTCTCCCTCTCCATAATCTCCACTCCCTTCTAGCACTGATGATGTTACCTAGTTGGGTAATGAAATGTCTGCAAGAAAACAACCAACCTCAGAGAGCACCAAGGACCACACAGTCCTTCCCTTCCTCCTCCTCCTCCTCCTCCTCCTCCTCCTCCTCCTCCTCCTCCTCCTCCTCCTCCTCCTCCTCCTCCCCCTCTCTGCAATCCCCACTCCCTTCTGCCACTGATGATGTTACCTAGTTGGGTAATGAAATGTCTGCAAGAAAACAACCAAGCTCAGAGAGCACCAAGGACCACATAGTCCTTTTTTCCTTCCCCATCTCCTCCTCTTCCCTCCCTCCCTCCCTCCCTCCCCTCCTTCCTTCCTTCCTTCCTTCCAGCACTGATGATGTTACCTATTTGGGCAATGAAAGGTCTGCAAGAAAACAACCAACCTCAGAGAGCATCAAGGATCCCCTCATTTCAACCCTAATTTGACCCCAGAAAGTTTATTTCATCGGAATCTGATCTCCTTCTCGCTTTAAAGGGTGGACGATGACGAAGAAATCATCGTGAAAGCCATGAGCGACTACTGGATTGTCGGCAAGAAGTCAGATCAGCGGGAGCTGTACGTGATTTTGAATCAGAAAAACGCCAACCTGATTGAAGTGAACGGTAAGGGACTCTTAAAAACTGCGCGGCTTTAACCTCAGTGGGAAATAGGAATCGTTTGCCTGTTCAGCATCATTTTCAATCCAGAACCATCGAGAAGAGCAGTGAGAAGGTGGCTGTAAGTTTTGTGGCACAAGAAATAGACGGAAATGCGGATGTGAGTGAGGCTGGCCTAGAATTGGCATTTGGCTCAGTTATGTGTAGCGTAACAGAATAACCGAATCAGAAGGTGCCTTAGAGGTCTTCTAATCCAACCCCCTGCTCAAGCAGGAGACCCTAGGCCATTTCAGACAAATGGCTGTCCAACATCTTCTGAAAAAACTTCCAGTGTTGGAGCATTCACAATTTCTGGAGGCAACTTCTGTTCCACTGATTAATTCTTCTCACTGTCGGGAAATTTCTTCTTAGTCCTGGATGGCTGTTGTGGCCCAACAGCAGCCAGCAAAGCTGGCAACAGATTCAGACAGTGAGGAGGTTGGGGAAGAAGATGGCCCAGTCCTGGAGTCTGGGGAAGGCTCAGATGAGGGCTCTGTGTCGGAGGCAGAGAGGGGGGCCAGGCCTGTATGCTAGTTATCAGCTGCCTTCAGAGTCAGACATCAGTAAGGCAGAGGAACAGCTGGAGCCTGTTCCCAGTGTGCGCATGCACAGAGTTGCCAGACGAAGGGAACAGCTAAAGAACAGGGGTCGACTTGGGAGTAAGGCCACAGGTGGACATTGAATGGCGCCTCCCAGAGGAAATCAAAGAGGAGCAAAAGGGGAGTGGAGTTTGCAGGAGACCATTAGTTCCCTTAATTGGTTCGTGACTCTCCGAGACTCCTTGCCAAGTTTTGCAGATATCAGCCTGGCAGCTCTCCAAGCAGATAAGCAGTGGTGAAATTCTTTTTTTTTTTTACTACTGGCTTGGTGGGCATAACAGGGGAAGAAAACTGCAAAATCTCCATTCCCACTCCACTCTGCGGCCAGCCAGAGATGGTAATTGCCGGTTCTCTGAACTACTCAAAATTTCCTCTATCGGTTCTCCGGAACCTGCTGGATTTCACCCCTGCAGATAAGGTCTGTGACTGTAAATCCTCCTTCGAAAGACTTTGCTGGCTGTGAATGAGCAGAACTCACAGTCAATTAATAAAAGGGGTTTTTGTCGGGACCAGGAGTTTGCTTCATGCTCTTGGGAAGCCTCTGTCAAAACAGTTGCTTCTCTCCTTGATTAGTTTCCATCCATGGCTTCTTGTCCTGCCTTCAGATGCTTTGGAGAGTAAGAATTCTTCTTATGTGCTCTTAAGACCTGAGATCCCTAAGGCATTATAACCTCCAGATGTATGACTGCCATGATCTCTCTCCTAACTTGTAATTCTGGGAATTGTAGTATTCCTAGACTGCAAATTCTAGGTCTGCCTCAATCAAGGAAGTGAATTCCAGAGTGGCTGTGCCAAAATTTTTTTAGCAGGCTTGATTGACTGGACTTAACAATGATTTGGCATTCACTGATCTTTTGGGTTCCACCACAAAACCGCGTTCGACTAAAGGGCGCTCGACGAAACCGCGTAGCTGACGTCATCACAGCGCGACAACAGCATGGAGAAAAAAGCACACTGTAAACGCTAAACCTAAAATTAACCCCTAAACCTAACCCACCTAATCCTAAACCTAACCCTAAACCTAACCCTTAACCTAACCCTAAACCTAACCCTTAACCTAACGCTAAACCTAACCCTTAACCTAACCCTAAACCTAACCCTTAACCTAACCCTTAACCTAACGCTAAACCTAATCCTAACCCTAAACCTAATCCTAACCCTTAACCTAACCCTAACCCTAAACCTAACCCTAACCCTAACCCTAAACCTAACCCTTAACCTAACCCTAAACCTAATCCTAACCCTAAACCTAATCCTAACCCTTAACCTAACCCTAACCCTAAACCTAACCCTAACCCTAAACCTAACCCTAAACCTAACCCTAACCCTAAACCTAACCCTTAACCTAACCCTTAACCTAACCCTAAACCTAATCCTAACCCTTAACCTAACCCTAACCCTAACCCTAAACCTAACCCTTACCTTAACTTGAATCGGCTTGCTTTCAAAGCGCTATTTAAAGCACCCTTCTTTCTCCGCGCTGGCTGTTGTCGCCCTGTTGATGACGTCAGCGACACGGTTTAATCGGGCGCGCTTTAGTCGAGCGCGGTTTTGTCGTGCCACGGATCTTTTGTAGATGGAGCTGAATTTTTCTGAATAGACACAAAGTTTTGTAGTTGCCCAGATCCGTGTTTCTCAACCTTGGTGACCTGAAGATTCATGGACTTTTAGCTCCCAGAAATTCAGCCCATGTGGCTGAGGAATTCTGGGAATTGGAAGTCCACACGGCTTCCAAGTTCAGAAACACCGATATACACAGGGCTGATGAGGCACAAAGTTTGCGCATACTTGTACCGAAGGGACTCGATCGGTTGTAGCATCTTGCAGTGACAATTAAGGACAGTTCTGAGGCTGTTTGTAGGCTGTCCCTCAGAAATAAATTAATAAGTAAAATTTTAAAAATGGCCCGGAACCAGAGAAATAATACAAAAACAGGCAGACTTCAGGAAATCTGCTAAAGAGAACGATTATGTCCTACTGATGGTAACTTTTCTTTAAATAATTTTTATTAAGCTTTTTACAAAGCAAAACATACCTTCCGAAGAGATCATAATTTAAAAAATAATGGATTGCACGGAAATGGTCAAATTAACTTTTCAACTGCAAGATAAAGAAGGTAAAAGCATCGTGGCACGACAAAACCGCGCTCCACTAAAGCGCGCCCGATTAAACCCCGTCGCTGACGTCATCAGCAGGGCGACAACAGCGACCGCGGAGAAAAAAGGGCGCTTTAAATAGCGCTTTGAAAGCAAGCCGATTCAAGTTAAGGTAAGGGTTAGGTTTAGGGTTAGGTTAAGGGTTAGGGTTAGGTTAAGGGTTAGGTTAAGGGTTAGGATTAGGTTTAGCGTTAGGTTTAGGGTTAGGTTTAGAGTTAGGTTAAGGGTTAGGTTTAGAGTTAGGATTAGGTTTAGGGGGGTTAGGTTTAGGTTTAGGGGTTAATTTTAGCTTTAGCGTTTACAGCGTGCTTTTTTCGTCGCACTGTGATGACGTCAGCTACGCGGTTTCGTCGAGCGCGCTTTAGTCGAACGCGGTTTTGTGGTGGAACCAAAAGAATACCATACAGTATGGGATAAGTGGTATTATTGATTAGAGAACAGGAATAACGAATGAAAGTAGAATATGTAATATTAGGTTACAGGAATTGTAAATGTAAAGAGGAAATAGCAAATGTAAAACGAATGGAAAGTATATATGGCGATAAACAAAACGGGATATAACCAATGTCTTAGGATTGGAAAGAATGGATATAAATGTGGTTTTTTTTAAATGTTTTGTTTTGTAAAAAGTTTGATAAAAAATTATTTAAAGAAAAAAAAACTTTTCAACAACAACACTTCGTTCTTTTACGCTTTCCAATCTCCTTCTTTCCCCCGTTCAGAAGAAGTCAAGAAACTTTGCGCAACCCAGTTCAACAATATTTTCTTCTTGGATTGATCAGCCGCGGCTCTCCCACTTTGAAGATGGCTTCAAGACCCCCCCTAACAGGTGCAATCTGTTTACTGGGACCAGTTCATCGAGTCGTATTACTGACTGGGCCTGACGACAATAGTAAAGCAATACTTGCTTTGTAAGAATACACTTTCTACGAAAACCGTTTGTGCTCGAACTGGCGTGGTTTTTTTTTAGATTTTAACGTATTTATGTTCAAATGGATTAAAATTGGTCAGAATGAAACCTGTGTCACTCCGTCTCTCTGTTCGTCACAGGGGAAACTCACTTTATTGGAATAATAAAAGTTAATTGTTACCACTTTAATTCCTCTTATTTCCTTTTTCTGCTCTTTGTTTACAAAATAAGCTCGTTTTATAGGCATCTTGTTTTGCCTTGTGATGGCCTTTTGAGGACCTGTGAACACAGGTAGTCCTCGGCTTACGACCGCCCTTGAGGCCAAAATTTCTTGTCGTTAAGGGAGACATTGGTTAAGCGAGCTTTGCCCCATGTTACGACATTTCTTTGCCACAGTTGCTGAGTGAATCACTGCAGTGGATAAGGGAGCAACACGGTTGCTGGCTTCCCCCATTGACTTTGCTTGTCGGGAGGTCGCAAAAGGGGATCGCGTGACCTTGGGTTACGACAACTGTCATCAATAGGGACCAGTGGCCAATGAGTTTTGATCATGTGACTAGGGGGACCCTGTAGCAATGGCTACCATGAGTCGCTTTTTTTGAAAAACTACCCTAAGTTGCTTTAGTTCACAGTCGCGACATGAACTTATGACTAAATGGCTTATGAGGTTTAACAACCGCATCGCAGCCTCCTGATCACATGATCAGAATCGAGAGGCTTGGCAACTGGCATGTACTTAGGACGGTTGCCGTGTCCCGGATCCGTGTGGTTCTTTTTGCGACCTTTGGACAAGCGAAAGTCAACGGGGGGGGGGGGGGGACGGACGCCAGGTTGGTTTCACAAACCGCGTCGCTAACTGAACGGCCGCAGCGATTCGCTTAAGGGTGCCTGGCAAGAAAGGGGCACAAAATGGGGGCAAAGTTCTGTCTCACTTTGCGACAGGAACGTTGGGCCTCAATGGCGGCTGTAGGACGAGGACTACAGTGGCGGTGGCCTCTTCTCACTTCTTCTTCTTCTTCCATGCTATGGCTGCCTTAACGCCGGCCGAGCTCTGAAGGAAAGTTGGCGAATCCTCCTTGGGAGGGGATTGCGCCTGGCTCAGATTTTCCTCCATTTCCCGCGTGAGGCTCTCCTCCAGTTCCAAGGCTGCTTTTTCAGCTGCCGCCTCTTCCAATTTCCGGGCCGCCTCGGCCTCCTTCATAGCTTTGAGCCTGTCAAACGAAAACGGGGAGATCTAAAGCTGCAGGTCGCCTTAACTTTTGATTCTTGAACCCACAACCCGTTTTGACCCAAAGCCACTGTTTTCCAAAATAGGAAGGTCTGTTATTGCAATGCCACCTGGGCAGCTTGACGATGCATGGACAATTCATGGTTAGCAATAGCGATAGCAGTTAGACTTATATACCGCTTCATAGGGCTTTCAGCCCTCTCTAAGCGGTTTACAGAGTCAGCATATCGCCCCCACAATCTGGGTCCTCATTTCACCCACCTCGGAAGGATGGAAGGCTGAGTCAACCCTGAGCCGGTGAGATTAGAACCGCTGAGCTGCAGATAACAGTCAGCTGAAGTGGCCTGCCGTACTGCACCCTAACCACTGCGCCACCTCGGCTCTTCATGGTTGACTGGGGAATTCTGGGAGTGGAAGTCCACCATCTTCAAGTTGCCAAGGATGTGAGTACCAAAGTCTTTCTAACCTAAGCAATTTTCTGATGTTCTGCTCTCTGAATGCTACTAATGTGATCTCCAGCAAACCAGACTCACAATTTTTGCTAAAGTTGTGTAGTGGCCCGCCAGCGGCCAGCGGAGCTGGCAGCAGATTCGGACAGTGAGGAGGTTGGGGAGGAAC